>NC_089849.1:102940557-103238057 GCF_035609145.1 Eleutherodactylus coqui
TCCCCCCCCCCCTCCTTCTTGCTCCTCCGCCCCCCCCCCCCCTCCTTCTTGCTCCTCCGCCCCCCCCCCCCCCCCCCTCCCTTCTTGCTCCTCCGCCCCCCCCCCCCCCACCTTCGCCTCCTTCTTGCTCCTCCGCCCCCCCCCCCCTCCTTCTTGCTCCTCCGCCCCCCCCCCTCCTTCTTGCTCCTCCGCCCCCCCCCCTCCTTCTTGCTCTTCCATTGGAGAAGGAGAAAAAGGGAAGTGAATAAGAAGGATTAGTTTACAGAAGAAGTACTATAAGATGGAGGAAAGGGAAGAAGGAGAGCAAGATTATAATTTTCTACTTAGTGTAGTGGCTCAGTGACACTGTTACTTTGTAGCGGCGGGGTTCGAGGTTCACAGCTGATTATGGACAACATCTGCATGGAGGTTGTCCTCTTTGTGTTTATTATTCTTATTCCGCACCTCCTCCTGGAGTAGAGAGTAGTGCGGTGGCTCATGTTGTTAGCGCTGCTGCTCTGCAGTGCTGGAGCGGTAGGTTCAAATCTGACCAAAGGTGACATCTGGATGAAGTTTTTCATAGCCCATCCTTGATGGGACTTGAACCTAGGACTACAAGCAGTGTTAGCAGCTGAGCCACATCAATAAAAAACACAGGGTGTTCGTCGTCTTCAGGAGGATGGCATCCAGGCCTAATCTTCCTGAACAAGTTCATTGATGGATGAAGTCCGTGGCAAGAATTTTTCGACCAAACGACTTTATGGCTACTGTTGGCCCGAGGGACGCGCGTCTGCACATCACAATTATAAGAACTGGCAGAGAATATCTCGGGGGGGCTGTAATGTAACAAGAACAAGTGGAGCTTTCGGCCTCGAGGGTTTTTACCAACGTGGTGGTAGTTTCACCAAGACCTGCTAGTTCAGAGGGGGCTGTACCGTCTCTGCCCAGAGAGACTCCATCTCACAACCTGGAGGCAAAAAGATTTTAAATCTAGAAGCTTTAGGATTGCCTGATGCAGTAATTAACAAAACCCTATCCTCCAGAAGACCCAGTAGTAATAAAGTATACTCCAGGGTTCGGTCCGTCTTCCAGAGCTGGCTAAATTCAATCTACATCATTATCAGCAAAATTTCTGTCATTTTTAGAGGGCTTCTAAAAATACTGCTTGCTCTCATCGTAACAACCTGCTGAATTGTTATGGAGTCGTTTATGGCCACAGTGAGCGCCGCTTAAAAAAATTTAAAAAATAAAAGATGGTTTTTCACCTTTTTCCCGCTCAATAAATTAAATTTTGTTGCCCCAAAATACTGCTGTTAAAAAAATATATAGCTTGTCCTGCAAAGCCAAGTGCTCCTGTCCGTGTACTGTAAATACTGAAAAAGTTTGCTAGGGAAAGATTGGATGTGGTGAGAGGAAATACAGTCGCTAATGCCGGGGGTAGAATAAGACGAAGAGAGGAGTCTGGAGGCGACTTCTGTTGCTGGGTCAAATGCTGAGGCTGAACTACAGGAGATGTCGGAGAGGAGGGGGTCAAATGCTGAGGCTGAACTACAGGAGGTGTCGGAGAGGAGGGGGTCAAATGCTGAGGCTGAACTACAGGAGGTGTCGGAGAGGAGGGGGTCAAATGCTGAGGCTGAACTACAGGAGGTGTCGGGGAGGAGGGGGTCAAATGCTGAGGCTGAACTACAGGAGGTGTCGGAGAGGAGGGGGTCAAATGCTGAGGCTGAACTACAGGAGGTGTCGGAGAGGAGGGGGACAAATGCTGAGGGTGAACTAGAGGAGGTGTCGGAGGGGAGGGGGACAAATGCTGAGGGTGAACTAGAGGAGGTGTCGGAGGGGAGGGGGACAAATGCTGAGGGTGAACTAGAGGAGGTGTCGGAGGGGAGGGGGACAAATGCTGAGGGTGAACTAGAGGAGGTGTCGGAGGGGAGGGGGTCAAATGCTGAGGGTGAACTAGAGGAGGTGTCGGAGGGGAGGGGGTCAAATGCTGAGGGTGAACTAGAGGAGGTGTCGGGTGAGGAGGTCAAATGCTGAGGGTGAACTAGAGGTGTCGGAGGGAAGGGGGCAAATGTTGAGGGTAAACTAGAGGTGGTGTCGGAGGGGAGTGGGACAAATGCTGAGGGTGAACTAGAGGAGGGGGGGGGGGACAAATGCTGAGGGTGAACTAGAGGAGGGGGGGGGACAAATGCTGAGGGTGAACTAGAGGAGGGGGGGGACAAATGCTGAGGGTGAACTAGAGGAGGGGGGGGGGACAAATGCTGAGGGTGAACTAGAGGAGGGGGGGGGACAAATGCTGAGGGTGAACTAGAGGAGGGGAGGGGGTCGAATGCTGAGGGTGAACTAGAGGAGGGGAGGGGGTCGAATGCTGAAGGTGAACTAGAGGAGGGGAGGGGGTCAAATGCTGAAGGTGAACTAGAGGAGGGGAGGGGGTCAAATGCTGAGGGTGAACTAGAGGTGGTGTCGGAGGGGAGGGGGTCAAATGCTGAGGGTGAACTAGAGGAGGTGCAGAAGGAGAGGGGATCAAATTCTGAGGGTGAACTAGAGGAGGTGCCGGAGGGGAGGGGTCAAATGCTGAGGGTGAACTAGAGGAGGTGCAGAAGGAGAGGGGATCAAATGCTGAGGGTGAACTAGAGCAGGTGCCGAAGAGGAGGGGATCAAATTCTGAGGGTGAACTAGAGCAGGTGCCGAAGAGGAGGGGATCAAATGCTGAGGGTGAACTAGAGGAGGTGCAGAAGGAGAGGGGATCAAATGCTGAGGCTGAACTAGAGGAGGTGCAAAAGGAGAGGGGGTCAGATGCTGAGGGTGAACTAGAGGAGGTGCAAAAGGAGAGGGGGTCAGATGCTGAGGGTGAACTAGAGGAGGTGCAAAAGGAGAGGGGTCAGATGCTGAGGGTGAACTAGAGGAGGTGCAAAAGGAGAGGGGGTCAGATGCTGAGGGTGAACTAGAGGAGGTGCAGAAGGAGAAGGTCAAACGCAGAGGATGAACTAGAGGAGGTGCAGAAGGAGAAGGGGTCAAATGCAGAGGGTTAACTAGAGGAGGTGCCGGAAGGGAGGGGGGCAAATGCAGAGGGTGAACCAGAGGGGGTGCCGGAAGGGAGGGGGCCAAATGCTGAGGGTGAACTAGAGGGGGTGCCGGAGGGCAGGGGGCCAAATGCTGAGGGTGAACTAGAGGGGGTGCCGGAGGGCAGGGGGCCAAATGCTGAGGGTGAACTAGAGGAGGTGCTGGAGGGGGCCTAATGCTGAGGGTGAACTAGAGGAGGTGTTGGAGGGGAGGGGGTCAAAGCCGCACAGGGATTGAAATATATATATATATATATATTTTTTTTTGTCTTGTGCTTGTTGTGACTTTTCTCTTTTGAAGTAAGTGGTTGGGTCTTCGGCACAGAGATCAGTCATAGGGGGTTCTTTAGGGGATAAGATAGGCTTTTATGGCACGGTGAAGGACAAAGTTGTATGATCTGAGAATGAACTAGTAATGGAGGGAACCTGCTGATGTTTATGGCTTTTCTTCATAGATGCAGACCTGAAGAACGAAGTTTGCGGCCATCTGCATCCAAAGTTTTGCCGTCTGGCAGGAGCCACTTTATTTAGGCTGTTTTTCAGAGTTTTGTTGTAATGTTTGTCCGCCTGATGCGGACTAGAGGGAAGAGATTGGGGACAACGATGACTTAAGGGTATGTTCACACGCTGGAAATCGGAAGTTCAGTTCTGCGCGGATTCCGCCTTTAAAACCGTCCCGACTGCAGATTCGTACATGAATTTAAATCTATCAGTGGGCAAAATCCGCATGCAGAAGCCCCCATGTGCTTCTACGTGCCGTGTCCTGCTTTATGGGCAAGAGAAGAAGTAAGTTGTGGAAGGCCTAGGGAGGAGGTTAATGATAGGGAAATGAGATTGACGGGTCCATGGGGATGTTAATAAGAGTGGGTTTTTCACATGAACATGGGGAAGCCGGGCAGCAGTGTGATCCAGAAACTGTTGGCATTGACCTGAGAGAAGGAGGGGGATCTCAAAAAGGGGGAACTTGAGTGCGGATACTGGGGACAGAACCCGGAAGGCTTCTAAGTCTTCCATCTTTTGAGCTCTACAACATGGTTTATGGGACTCTAGGTTCCCTTTAAGTGACTTATGCGAGTGATTACTGTGTTGCACAGTGGAACAGGATGGTTTTAGCTGATTTAGGACAGTATATTGCAAGTTATCCCTCAGAATACAATTTTTTTTTTTTTTTTTACATAAAATGGTCTTTCTTCGACCATTGTAACTTCAAACCTGACTCCACGTACACTATCTGAAATCTGTAGCGTGCACTTTATTAGAGGTTTCAGCCAATCAGAACAGACATTTCACTGGTTAAATACATGCATTACTGAAGTGCATGCTCTGCTTGGCTGGCTAGTAGCGCCTCCCTGCAGTACAGTGCGGCATTGCTCTCCACCTGTGATAGCGGTCCCATTGTATTTCCCTGGTACATGGTGTCCTGTATGGGACCCTGAAGAAGCTCCTGCCTTCTACATAGAAAATCTCACTGTTATGTAAGAACGTTAGTTATCTGCGTAACTTTGTAAGTCTTCCTATTTGTATTACTTTGGACATTTGGGCGGCTTTGGAAACCAATTACCAGTTTTCCATAGAGTTGTGGGTGTGACATGTAATGTCGCAGAGCCAATTAATATTTATATTGAGGGATAACTTGTAGTGCAAGGAAGCTGTACACGGGTGCTGGAAGAAGAGGGCGGCGGGCGTCCGTACCATGGATCTGCAGCAAATACCATTCATAGCATGCTACGGGAAATCACTTTTTCCTGAGCACTTGTGGAAACCAATTGCAATTTCCGTTCGTGGAGGAAAAAAATGGCAGCATGCTCTATTTTTGCGCAGATGGCTTCCATTGAAGTTAATTGAAGCCGTCCGACCCGCGACCCGTCCACAATTAACCCCTTCACGACCAAGGACGTACCAGTACGTCCTATGGCCGCGGGGTATGTATGAAAAGAGGTTGCGATGCAACCTCTCTTCATACAGTGCGGGCGTCAGCTGTTTATAACAGCTGACACCCGCGGGCAATAGCCGCGAGGCCGATCGCGGCTATTAACCATTTAAATGCCGCTGTCAATTCTGACAGCGGCATTTAAATCGCCCGAACGATGTTCGGGGGTCCCGCACGGCCCCCCCGCGGTGAGATCGGGGGAGGCATATTTCTGTTTTCAGCCGCACTTAAGCAGCGCTGCTGATTAGAGCCACCTGATTGGCTCTTTGGCACCACGTGACTACACAGCGTGCACGCGCATTGCCTTCAGCAGCCGTGCACTACACACTACAGTTAAGCAGACGTGCACTACACACTACACTTAAGCAGCACGGGGTTAGTGTTTAGGGTTAGGGTTAGGTTTAGGTAACCCTAAACACTAACCCCGTGCTGCTTAAGTGTAGTGTGTAGTGCACACGGCTGCTGAAGGCAATCCGCATGCACGCTGTGTACTCACGTGGTGCCGAAGAGCCAATCAGGTGGCTCTAATCAGCGCTGCTTAAGTGCGGCTGAAAAAAGAAATATGCTCGGGGAAGCCATGCAGGTGTCATGGCAGCTGGGGGCCTAATGAAAGGCCCCAGGGCTGCCTTAACAGACTGCCTAGCAAGCCATCCACACAGGGTGGCTTGAGAGACTGCCTGTCAAAAAGCAGTATGACGCAATGCTATAGCATTCCGTCATACTGCAGGAGCGATCAAAGCATCGCATCTTAAAGTCCCCCAGGGACTTCAAAGTAATGTAAAAAAAATAATCAATAAAGTTTTTTTTAATTGAAAAAAAAAAAAGCTGTAAAAGTTTAAATCCCCCCCCCTTTTGCCATATCTATTATTAAAAAATCTAAATAATAAATTAAAAATATGTATTTGGTATCGCCGCGTCCGTAAAAGTCCGAACTATCAAAGTAGCACATTATTTTTCCCGCACAGTGAACGTTGTCCGAAAAAAAAAAAATAACGCCAGAAATGCACTTTTTCAGTTACTGTCTCCCAGAAAAAACGCAATAAAAAGCGATCAAAAAGTCGATTGTATTCCAAAATGGTACTATCAGAAACTACAGGACATCCCGCAAAAAATGTGCCCTCGCTCAACTACATCGACGGAAAAATAAAAAAGTTATCGCGCGCACAAAATGATGGCAGAAAATAATTGAAAAAAATTTAATGTCTTTGAAAAAAAAGGAGTATAGTAAAAAAAAAAAACTATACAAGTTTGGTATTTTAGTAATCCTACTGACCCATAGAATAAAGTTATCATGTCGTTTTTGTTGCCGTTTGTGCGCCGTAGAAGCAAGACGCACTAAAAATGGCGAAATGTCGTTTTGTTTTTTTTTCATTTTACTCCACTTGGAATTTTTTTAAAGTTTTTCAGTACATTATATCGTACTTTAAATAGCACCATTGAAAAATACAACTCGTCCCGCAAAAAACAAGCCCTCCTACAGCGACGTCTATGGATAAATAAAGGAGTTACGATTTTTTTTTAAAGGGGGGAGGAAAAAACGAAAATGGAAAAAGAAAAATGGCCGCGTCATTAAGGGGTTAACATTGCAGACTGGTCACAGATTCCGTGTCATCGCCTAGTGGAAAAATAAACATTTGAGAAAAAAATCTGTACTGCACATGCCTGACAGCGGCTCGCTGCGACCGTCCGCGGCACAGAAAAAGACAACCAAGGACAAGTACGGAGGGTTGCCGGCCGCGGTCACAGCCGGAATCCGCTGCAAGAATCCGCAGGCGCCCTGGTGTAAGTTGCCCTTGGGGGAAAGTTTCAAAGCAAACAGATAATTGGAAGACGGAAGCAATAAACATGGTGAAATAATTGTAATTTTGGTTGTGAATAATTAGCATATCTGTCTCCGGCCCTGACGGTCGGGTAATCCTACACTTGGGTGAGATGGTTTCTGCCCTTGTGCCAACCCCTACACTCATGCTTTCCCTGTGCTATTTCTTTGTGTAGGGTCTCAAAACTCTGCTCGTAAGCCTCAAGTCAGTGCGTTATGCAAATTAATTGACCCTTAACTGATTGCAAATGTCCCGAGTAGACATTAACAAGCAGTGCAACTTGCGTGAAAGTGGGGCTTTTGGCTGCACCGTGGGCATTACTTGGTGTTTCACAGTAGGGCTTATTTATACTGTTAAGCTATTAATCAACTAATTTATGCCCCTTCCATCCTAAGGGTAAACCACATGCAGCCCAGACCCTGCCCAACCGCAGTGGTTATTGGCCAAAAGACTTTGCCAGTAAAAAAAAAAGCAGTATTAACTGTAAAATTGTGTGGTCACCGCCCTCTGCAGGTGGGGGGGGTTCAACTGCACATGGTTTCCACAACGTGAAAATCCAGCCTTTACTATAATGTTACAAAGAACTTAGTTGTCTTACATGGACTCTAGTATAATATAAGACAGAGGTCTTCAGCCTGTGGCTCATGAGCAGTTTGAAGACCCCCAACTTGTACATTGTAAATCCCCTCTTCTGCACTCATCCTAAATGACCTCCTGCGTTGTACTCCAGATTTTCAATCCCTGTTCTGCAGGTTGTTATTGGAAACAGTCAACAAGCTTGTAGACAGTCTCCTCCCCCCCTTCCCTAACATCTTAGCTGAGTTCCTATAATGCAGGGGGTAGATGACTGCACAGAGCCTAAGGTATACCAGAATGCACTGAACAAGCAGGGCATGCTGCGTGATTTCAGCTTTGAAGCATTGGATTTTCTGCTGCTAATCTTTACTATTAATATTCCTTTTCGCAGTAAATCTCTACATGGAATGGATGTCTTTGCACAAACACTTCATCAGTTTGCAGGGGCGGACGATTTAGCATCATCTGACTAAAACTTAAGATGCCTTCCCTTCTCGTCCGAGTGACCCGGAGTCGGGAGAGAAGGTCCCTACTGAAGTCCTTCAGATGTTTCCTGCGTCTTGGCCTCAGACTCTACGCATCGCCCTCCACCAGTCAGATTCACGACCTCCTGTTAGACTTGTGTCGGTGCCGGCACTTTATTCTGGGGAAGGAGCTGACCATGGCCTCTGTTTTAGGGGGTTGTCACAGCCTTGGACCTTTGGGCATTGAGATGAAAAAGAACATTATAAGCGAGTGGTGGAACATGGTGGCACTGAACCGAGAGCAGGTCCTGCCCATCCAAACCTTGCTCCGTTGGCCGCCTCAACCCGAATTAGTGCCGCAGCCTTTGTTGAGAATGTGTCCTGATAATAAATACGAATCTTCATCCAGAGTCGGGCCGGTCACCGTGCCGGACAAACATCAGGGGCAACACATCGTTCTGCGCCAGGACTTACTGCAAGGTAATGAGTCTTAGGTTACTATGGATGACTTAAAGGGGTTTTCCAGGCAGTGACGGCTCAGTGCATGGCTATACCAGGGTCGGAGCGTACGGCGCTACTCTGACCACCGTGTAGTGACCAGCGCTTGAAATCAATGAAAGCTGCACCTGCAATTATGAGTGCCACCAAATACACCAGTCAAAGTGGCAGATTCCGCTCTGACCCCAATGTAGCTTGGCACTGACAGCTGGTGCTACCTGGAAACCATCTTTAAAGAGCTGGTGTCCGGTTCTCTGTAAATAAAGCTTATAGGGTCTTCTGGGCCTCCAATATTGATGCCCTATCCTTAGGCCAGGCTTACCCTGTGTACGAGATTTGTCTGCATTGCGGATGACTGCGGAAGCTTGCCGGTGGTCATCCGCAGTACAGGGTTTTTTTTTTCACGGTTTGCATTTCCTGTGCCGTCACTAAGCGATGACGTGGGTACCTAGAGCCCATAGGCTAAGTTAATTGTTTATATGGGTCTGCGAATTGAACACCTCCATTGACTTCAATAGATGCCATCCACCGAAAAATCGAGCATGCTGCGATTTTTCTTCCACCTGAGGAATAAGCAATTCATATTCGCGAGTATGAAGGAAATAATGAAAAGTTCATGCATTTCAATGCCTGTGTTGTGCAGTGGATTTTGCGCACGAACGGCGATCACGGAATTCCGCAATTAGAATCCGTTGGTCTGAGACCCCACTTAGGATAGACCAAAAACAAAACTTTGCCTCAAAAAGCAAAGAATAAGCCGAATATATCATTACCTCCTCCCAACATGTGGCATCATCAGGGGGAACGGGGTATTGTGTGCAACAGGGACTTTCTGACAGGCCCTTTAACATCTCCCATAGTGGAGCCAATCCAACAGTAGCTGGATGTAACACCAATGGAAAAGCCTGATTCATCCATACCAGCAAGAGTTCCTCCAGTCGGGAATCCCAACGTCCTCTCTGTACCAATCTGCAGAGGATGCATGAGTCAGCAGGGGGCGCAGCGCCTGCGTAAGCCAGATGGCGAATTTAAGCCCCGGTTCGCACCGTACCACTGATCCGAACGTCCATTCTAGCCCTGCTGTGGCGGTTGTACATCGGGTAAAAAGTGTCAATCCTGCGCTTTCACTTCTGTATCATTCAGTTCCTTATTCAAGAACCCTAGCTTATCAGCCCGATCTTATATACTGTATATCTCATAATCACCGTCATGTGATGGCAAAGATTTGCAGCGATGTGTAGATGAGGATAGGGAGGATTGGTCCAAATGAATTTACCCAAAATGGGGAATATATATGTGTATAAATGAAGTCACGATCAATTATGGAACAGTCCTAATTAGACACCTGTTAGTCGGCACTATGAGATGGTAAATGTGAAGGAACACACAGAGAAATATAGACGTTGGAGAGAATGAACACGCCATCAAGAGGCACAGCGCTATTCGTATGTATCGGATCTCCATCTCTCATTGGATCTGCATTATGTTCTAAATGAAAGAACACAAAGTATCATCCTCACTTGTATGCGCCAATAAAAGAAGTTGATTCCCCGCTGAAAAGTCACATCAAGGGTTTAAATCAAACTTTAACGTTTGCCCCTCGCCTTGTCTGTGGACCCATTGGGCCTCATGCTATTAAGGCGAGCTATCCTTCTTGCTTCTTCCCACAAGAGCTTCCTATCCAAAGTGCCTTTGTGTACTCCAAGCTTTCATTGTCATAATCCCCAGCTTGCATTACATTACCCCTTGTTCTTTATTGATCATGCCAGAGGGGTATCTGCCAGAGTTCTCGCACAACTACGGTGTTTCGATACACGTTTCCTAAATCCTTGGATCGGTTTCCCAGCACACGTCTGAGCGCAGACTGTGCCGCACGCACGGTCCCTGCACTTCTACCGTTGGTAAATTGTCGAATCTCATAGGGATTGGTGGGGCTCTTAGACTTTACTACCGCCAGACATAACGAACAACAGCCACAAGGGTAACAACCCGCTGCTGTCCTCATCCTGAGGTGCACAAGGAGGTCTCTCAGATTAGGGCCCCTCCTTTATGCAACACTTGGATGCTTTGTAAGTATCTTCTCCAGATCAAGACTGTCCAGTATCTATTCAATATCCTCCAAGCCTGTTTGGCATAACCGTCGTTAGTCCCTCTACACCTCACCAGGGCTTTACTCTCATTGTAGGTCAGGGGGGATTCTCTTGGTTCTGTGCAGCCCTCCGATATGCTTTCTTAAGAGGGATATCCTCTCTTTCCTTAATAGACTGGCACATTCCACTTGGCAGGAGGGTTCAGCAGATCAGTTTCTTCTAGTCCCTTAGGGACACCCCTTCTCAGCAGAAGGATGGCAAATTTTTGTTTTGGGTTTACCATAGGGCCCCATCCTCCTCGTGGGGCCTTGTTTGTATATATTATCTATCCTTAGGGGGATAGGATATCAATATCTGATCGGTGGGGGCCTGCTGCTCAGGGTCCTCACTGATCAGCTGTTTGAAGAGGTTGTGGTGCTCGGGCATCGCCACTGCGGCATCGCCACTGCCGACTAGACACTTAACCCCTTAGTGACAAAGCCTGTTTGCGCCTTAGTGACGGAGCCAAATTTTGGAAATCTGACATGCGTCGTTCAACGTAGCATAACTCCGTAAAGGCTTTACATATCCAAGTGATTCTGACATTGTTTGTTCGCCACATGTTGTACTTCATTTTGCTTGTAAAAAGAGACCTATATAATTTGTGTATATTTATTAAAAGTACCAATATTGGAAAAATGTTGAAAAAATTGTCATTTTTTTCACATTTTCAACTGTAATATCTCAAATATGTCCAAACATACTGTACAAATTTTTGATAAGATATATATTTCCATCTGTTTACTTTATTCTGGATGCACACTTGAAAAACTTTTGTGTTTTTTTTAACCATTTATAGGATGTACAAATTTAACATTACTTTTCAGCATTTTGAGGAACACTTTGTTTTCCTGCACCAAGCCAAATTTGCAAAGGCTCATGAGTGTCAGAATAGATACCCCCCAAATGACCCCATTTTAAAAACTACACCCCTTAATGTATCCACTGAGGGGTGTCATGAGTATTTTGACCCTACCAGTTTTTTTCAGGAATTCAATTTAGAGGAGAAAAAATAAAATTTCATAGTTTTGCAAATATGTAATTTTAAAGACATATTTTTTTCCTATAGTGCCCATGAAAATGAGGATTTACACCCCAAAATGGATACCTCCGTTTCTCCCGTGTTCAGAAACATACCCATTGTGGCCCTAATCTTATGTCTGGATGCACAACGGGACCCAAAATGTAAGGAGCAGTCGGTGGCTTTCAGAACATAAATTTTGCTTGAAGGCGTTTTAGACCCATAGCACTTTTGTAGAGCTCTTGAGTGGCCAAAACCAAAGAGAACCCCCACAAGTGACCCCATTTTGAAAACTAGACCCCTTAACGAATTTATCTAGGGGTGTACTGCCCATTTTGACCCAACAGTTTTTGAATGAATTCAAGCAAAGCAAAAGGAAAAAAATGTGATTTTTGTTTTTTTGGCAATTCTGTCGTTTTAAAAACTGCTTTTTTTGGTACAGCACACATATGTATGAAGACTTGCACCCCAAAATGGATACCCCTGTTTGTCCCGTGTTCAGAGACATACCCATTGTGGCCCTAATCTTTTGTCTGGATGCACAACGGGGCCCAAAATGAAAGAAGTAGTCGGTGGCTTTCAGAACAGAAATTTAGCATGAAGGTGATTTAGGCCCCATTGCCCACCTGTAGAGCCCTTGAGCGGCCAAAACAACAGAGAACCCCAACAAATGACCCCATTTTGAAAACTAGACCCTTTACCGAATTAATCTAGGGGTGTACTGTGTATTTTTACCCTACAATTTTTGAATAAGTCTAAGCAAAGCAGTAGGAAAAAAATTACAATTTTCATTTTTTTGGCATTTGTATCAATTTAAAAACAGTTTTTTTTTGTACAGCACACATAGGAATGAAGACTTTCACCCCAAAATGGATACCCCTGTTTGTCCCGTGTTCAGAACCATACCCCTTGTGGCCCTAATCTACTTAAAGCACACATGGCTAGGCCTATAATGGAAGGAGCACCCGTTTGATTTCAGGGTACAACGGGATAAATTCCACGCCCCATTGCCCACTTATAGAGCCATTGAGCGTCTAAAACGATAAAGAACCCCCACAAATGACCCCATTTTAAAAACTAGACCCCTTAAGAAATTCATCAAGGGGTGTACTGTGTATTTTGACCCCACAGTATTTGAATAAATCTAAGCAAAGCAAAAGGAAAAAATTACGTTTTACATTTTTTTGGCAATTTTGTCAATTTAAAAACTGTTTTTTTTGTACAGTGTACATAGGAATGAAGACCTTCACCCCAAAATGGATGCCCCCGTGTGTCCCGTGTTCAAAAACATACCCATTGTGGCCCTAATCTACTTATAGGACACATGGTTAGGCCTGTAATGCAGGGAACACCCGTTGGATTTCAGGGCAGAACTGAATAAATTCAAGGCCCCATTGTTCATTTGTACGGAATAAAAATTGACTCCCTAAAAATCCCCCTCCCCCACACTCCACACCATTTTCGGCGTTCCCCAAATCTTAGTTAAAAGTAATAATGTGAACTGTGTGGTATTTACGAAGACAGGGGTAATTACGGAGGCTGGTTGGGATGGGTACATGGGGCAATAAAACCGTGTATCCCCCGTCCTCTCATGCTTTTTGGGGGTCATTTCTTGACCTCAGTGGTGGGTATAGGGTGTAAAAAGTGGCGCTCTGTGAGTCTCCATAAGCTTGATGAGGTGCATAGAAGACGCTCAACAAGCTGCTCCTGGAACTGCAGGGCTTCTTGTAAATTGCGTATGACAGGTAGCAGTCTGAATAACGCCGGGCTCACGCAGCCGTAGGTGGAATCCGCTTGCGGAGGCCCGCAGCGGATCCCAGCTGTGAGCCCGGCTGTGTCCCTGCGTACGGCCGCCTATTGTACTGCGCATAACTGTCTATTCACACAGGCGGTCATTCGCAGTACTTTTGTTAAAATTTGTATTTCCCGCACAGTCGCTTAGCGATGATGCGGGTACCCGCAGCCCTTATACAATGTAGTTGCGTATGGGCAGCGGGTATATCCGCGACCACGGAGCACAATGGGCTCTATGTTGCGGATATCCGCGGTAAAATAGAACCTGCTGCGTTCTCTTTTTTGCGAGTGGATTACGCAATTCCGACCCACTAATGTGAGCGGAATTGTGTAATCCAATGCGATTGATCTGCGTATTACCGCGGATCAGACGCATGCGGAATCCGTAATTCCTATCCGGTCATGTTAGACCGGCCTAAGGTAGATCGCTACCTTTTTATCACGTGATCGGGGACCACTCAACGAGGCCACCCGTCACTGCTCCAGGCTCTCGGCGACCGTTGGTCGCTGGGAGCAAGGAGATTTTAAATTTCCTCTGCTCCCCGACTCCTGCGCATGTATTCGCTGTTTTGCCGGCGGTCGCATGCGCAGGATCCGGGAAAGTTCACGAAGGAAGATCGCGTCGGGGTTCGAATACGGAGGCCTCCGGTAAAAAGTTTCATCTCCTCTCACCGATCGCATCGGTGAGGGGAGATGAAGCTTCACCTTTTTTTTACTTTTACGTGATCGCCATTATCCATTGGATAACGCCGAACACGTGACGAGGAACCGCTCACCGCGGCCCCCCATGAAATCTCCATGCTCTTGGCTAAGTTTTGTAGCCAGGAGCAGGGAGATTTTAAATTATCCTGGCAATCCACGGCTTTTGCGCATGCGTCCGCCATTTTGGCGACGGGCGCATGTGCAGGAGCTGGGGTAAGGTCCGCGGATAAATCCGCGGGCCTTAGGTACGTCATTTCATCCTCCCTCACGGATATGATCCGTGGGGGGAGATGAAACGCAAGCTTTTTTAACTTTTTTAAAACTTTTTAAAACTTTTTTAAAACTTCTTTTTTTACTTTTACACTTTTTTTTTCACTTTTTACACTTTTTTTTTTTTTACTTTACATGGATAACAGTGATCATGTCCCCGGTATAATCTCTCTGTTCCTGGCTACACATGGCAGCCAAGAGCAGAGGGATTTTAAATTTCCTGGGGCTCGAGCCCGTCTGTGCACGTGCCTGATGTCAATCATCGGGCGCGCATGCGCAGACGGGGATTCGGGTCCCGGGACATCTGGGAGGACTTAGGTGAGTATTTTCACCTCCCCTCATGGATCCGATCCATGAGGGGAGATGAAACTGCCTTTTTTTTTTTAACTTTTTTTAGCTTTTTCGCGATCGAAAAAGTTAAAAAATGGATAGCGGCGATCGCGTGCTCGGGGACCGCTCACTGCGGTCCCCGGTAACACCTCCTGGTTCCCGGCTACCTTCAGGAGCCTTCAAATTTGCCGGGGGCTCCCGGGCTTCTGCGCATGCGTCTGACATCATCGTCTGGCGCGCATGCGCAGAAGACCGCCGGCGGGTCCGGGAGGACCCGCTCTCCGGGGGACACCGCCGACAAGCCAGGTAAGAAATTTCAGCTGCTCTGATGGATCCAATCCTACAGGGCAGCTGAATATCTAACTTTTTAGGCACTTTTCTTAGCGCCCGCATTGCCGGGGGACTGCCCGCATCCTGGGATGACAGCTCCATGCTGTCGGCTACCTGCGGGCACCGACAGCATGGAGCTGTCACGTCCTCAGGCAAGTGGGCATTAATCCTAAGAGGATGCATAAAACTACGTCCTCTAGGATTAAAGCCCACTTACTGAGGACGTAGTTTCCCGATGGGGCGGTCGTTAAGGGGTTAAAGGGGTATTCTGGAAATTCAAAGTGAAAGGTGATAACATGTAATTTTGCAATATAATGTTATAACTCGTTTTACAAAGCTGCAGAGAGTTTGCTTTCGCTGCTCGGCTCTCCATTGGCATCCAGCGGTCACGTCTTGTTTTACCGATCGGGCTGCTCAGCGCCATCACATTCTGTAATGGCGACACAGTTTGTACAGTTGTGACTGTGCACTCAGTAACTGGCAGTGGGGCATTGTGGGAGATGTAGTTTTTGCACTACCTGACAGCCATTTTAAATAATGTGGAAGTCTGAAGCTGGCTGGAACGCAGCGATGGCGCAGATCGGCAGAAAAATGGTACCGGAGTTCAGTTTGATTATTTGGATAGACGTTTGCAATAAGCGGAAACATTAGGGAAATTTTTAAAATGGTGCCCAGTCTCCAGAATACCCCATAAAATGGAATTGAGCTTAATGACCTTTTTCTCAAATTACCCTAATTTCTGGTTTATATTCCAGGTGCCTTATCACACTACATCGCCTGCCTGGAGCTGGTGAATCGCAAGCTGCCTTTTGGTATTTCAGAGGTGGGAACGTGCTTTCATACCACCCAAGATGGCCCAGACAATAACCTTCATCACACTCGGTAGGTAATTGTCAGACGAGGTCTCAGGTGCTGACGGGTTGTGTGAACCTGTAAGTTGTCATCCAGTAGAACTTGGAAATATCTGTTACACAACATTGAGACCACCACCAGCAGGGTCCCACTTTTGGCGCTGTCTGTATGAGCTTCTCCCAGTTCTGCCATGGGCATTTTGGATAGCCGCTGACCCTCTCCATTGGCACAATTCCAAGGATGGTGCCCATGTCATCTTTGTGGGGCTGGGTAGGGCACTCCCAGCATATTTGATCATGTCATTATTGAGGGCCCCTGACTTGAATGCCGCTAGGGGCCCCTGTAAGCGTGTATTCACTTTGACATGTGATTGTTTTTACATGTTTTAGGACTGGAGAGCGGACGGCAGCATCACTCTGTTGGTTCAGCTCTGCCAAAACGACGACTGTGTGGCACGACTACTGGCTGCGGCACAGGCTGCTGTGGTGGCGCAGGGTGAGTGGCAGCACCAGAAGCTGTATACTTTTTGCAGTCTCTGATAACGACTGTGTTCTCTGTCTCCTCTCCACAGTTTGCTCACATCCCATCTGGATTCAGTAGCAGCGAACATCAGGACACAGAAGGAGCAAAGACATTTGTTATAAATTATGACTTTCCTTGGGGAAAGGAGCCGGTGGAGACGCTGTGCATGATGGATGACTCTGTCCTTGCACAGGTGCATCCTGGGGCGGACACCAAACTGCACGTATGTACCTGTATGTGTTCATATGCTGTATAAAAAGCCTTCAAGGGAGTTTTGTATGCAAATACTACTGATGACCTACCATTGGGATAGGCCATCAATAGCTGATCAGCTTGGGCCACCACTCAGGTCCCCAGCCGATCGGGCCCGTGCCTTCAGTGCCACAATACCCAGGGGTCAGATTGGAAGCAAATGGCTCTGATTCTTGTGTAGTGGCTGACGCTTGTAATTGCAGACACAGCTGTCATTTAATGTTAATGAAAGCTGCGCTTGCAGTTACCGGGGCCGACCACTACACCAGGTCGGAGCTAACTGTTTCTGCTCCAACCCTTGTGTATTGTGGCGCCGACAGCAAGCTCCAGAGCAGTTGATCGGCCAGGGTCCCAAGCAACAGACTCCAGCCCATCAACTATTCATGGCCTATACTGAGGGTAGGTCATCAATAGCATTTGCCTGAAAACCCCTACAAGGCTGGGTTCACACGGGGCAGAAATGCCGTAGAATTTCCGTGCTGACTTTCTGCTCAGAAGTTCCGCATGTATTCTAAAGCCTGAGCCTAAGCAGCAAAGTGGGTGGGATTTGCAAAAATATCGTCCACATGCTGCGGGCAAGACGCACGGAAAATGACATGTGGCGCGGAATATCAATTGTATCGCCGTTTTTTTCACTGCGGGCGCTCTTCTCTCTATGGGGAGAGTTTCCCGCAGCGGATTACAGGCAGGAAAGCCGCTTCAAACCCGCGAATGAAATTCTAATGTGTCTATTTGTGTTTTGTAATCCTTGGCTTATCCTTATCTCATACTCTTCCTCAGGGTCGGGAGGGCAGGAAGTCAGTCGTCCCACACTTGGTGTGGCTAAACTGTGATCTGGACCGCGGATTGTTGGTGTACCTCTCCGATGCCTTGTCACTGCGGGGAAAGGAGCCTCGGAGAGCGGTAAATTTTCCTCTATTGTGGATCGAAGCCAGAGATCGTTGCAATGTTTAACGATGCCGTCCACCAGGACTTCCTTGCAGTTGTCAGCCACTATCTGTTCTATGATGCGGGCTCCTTGTTGAGTCAGTGCACCATACATAGATATAATATATATATACACTACTCAAACATTTTAGAGGAATCAAATTTTTTTGTTACATTTTTTGGTTACAGTCTGTATTTTTATAAAATTCCTAAAATGCAGCATTTTTCACACTGACCGCAGAGCCTAATACTAGACTGATACGCTATTTCTATCAAATTTTCAACTTGAGTAATTCATTACAAACAAAATGAGGCATCGGCCGTCACTGGGAAAAAAAAATGTGATGCTTAAGTGTTCCCTTAATAAAAAATTTGGGGGGCTGTGTATAATAAATATATACCGGGATACCATTTATTCTCAGCGGGATGTCATATAGTATTTCTCTCCATTGCAGGTGTTGAAGATTCATCCATCTCTGGCCCCCATGAAAGTGGCAGTAGACTTGGGGAAGGGCCCTGCTGTGGATTTACGGCTGGTATGTATAACAGCATATACTCCTTACATCTGGCATCCATTGATGTTCAGAAATGCCAGATTAAGGACTTGTTCACCCGGACGCAAGTGCATTTCGGTTACGCAAATATGCCACTTGTTTAAGCGACCAAGAATTGCACAAATAATGTTTATTGTTGTGCTTATATACGCAGTGAATACACGGGTTTACTGCTTATGTCGTGCGCAGTTACACGTGCCCAATGATTTCAATAGGCTTCTGCGGTGTACAAATGCGCACCAGTATAGGTTATGTCGCACACTGCACGAAAAATACGCTCATGTAAACAAACCCTTGGAAATCAATGGGTTCTGTTCACTGCGCTTACGCAAGCAACATTTGCGCATATAATACGCTGCACAAGTCCACCCGTGTGAACAAACCGTAAGTATTCCAGATTACTGGTAACATTTGAACTTCCTTTACTCTTGTACTAAGTATCAGTGTATTAAACATTCTGGATTCATTCCTCTCCTAGGTTTGTCAGGGATTGTTGTCGGAGATGCGGGGCAGCGGAATCTCAGTCTGGCCTGGATACCTAGACACTGTGCAAACGCCAATGGAGCAGTTGTTTACAAAGTGAGTGGAAGAGATGATCAGTTCATCGAGGATAAAAGGAGCATCTAAAGGCCCTTTTACACAACGATTATCGCTCAAAAGCCATCTTTTCAGCGATAATCGATGCTTGTAAATGTGTGCCCATCATGCACTTTTCGTCCATCGCTCAGCTTAAAATCCGTCGCCCCTAATAAAAGGAACCGCACACTGAGTTCACCGCAGGCAGCGCTGATAACATTCCTTCAGCTGCTGTCCCGCTGGAGAATAATAGTGATGCATTTAGAGAACAGACCGCCCGTTCTCTAAACACATACAAATGAAGCTCGTTAGCTACTAATGGGCTGATTAGCCCATCAGTAGCTATTGCAAAATGATTGCTCAAAACTTTCAGTTTCTGACGAATTTTGAGCGATCATCTGTGTGTGTAAATGGGGCTTAATACAATGATCTTTCTCTAATCCGGTATTCATAGGATCTGACAGCAGCCACAGTCTAAAGTATCCTGGAATATCAGTTGTTCATGTAAATGTAAAGTTCCTCTAGCAGGGCCCAGCAAGGTGGGAAAGTTTACATACATTACAGTTCTGTGCTAGATTATCAGATGCCAGATTACAGGAATGACAGTGTGGCATATACGCCAAATTTATTATATGTTTGACGCATTTCTTGCTTTTTTCGGTTTTAAATTGTCGATATTGCAGAGAGTAATTTAAAAACTGCTCCATTGTCTTTTGATGTATTTGCAGGTATGATGAAATGGGCATCATGTTCACGGTGCTGGTGAGTGACGTCACGCTGGAGAGCGGCCTGCTCCAACTGCGGAACCGTGACACCACAATCAAAGAGACATTACACATATCAAAACTGAGATCGTTCCTGACACAGTACATCTCCGCCGCCAACAAACTGTGAAGAGAAGATAACATCTCTTGCTACATGCTGAGTTGTCGTCTGATTTCACATTCCCAAGTCAGGGATACGCTAACACTTGGGGTAGAGGCCACTTGTGTCTGATCTCACAATGAGCTGACCAATCTTCCATTTGCCCTGTTTACTATCAGTAAGGTAGGAGTCTGAGTCGTTGTACTTACAGGATGCCCAAGTTCACTCTAGAGACATTGTGGCTTCTGGGAGCCAACTTGGATGGTGTAATGCTACATGTATCAATCCTGTTGCTGTTGTGTCATTAATTTGATGATACTTGAAACAGGAGCCAGAGCCACAAAGTTGGACTGTCACGGGGATACTTTCTATAAAGCCTGGGTAACCCTGTGCCTTAAAAGATCTCTTTATAGCTGCTTAAAATGGCTTATGTACCTTAGAAGAGAGAAGAAGAGAAGAAGCCGCTGACATGGCGAAGTCTCCAGCCCTGGACAAGACTGTTTTGATATAAATATTTATAGTTTGTGGTATTAAAATGTTTATTTTCATCAATCATGAGACAATTGTTTGTTATGATAATTAGGTCATTTGTCCTCAGATGCAGAATAGAAAAAGGGGTAGAGAAAAACCTGTGTGGTACAAGTGACCCTAGGAAGAGCCAAGGACCATATGGGCTAAAAGTATATGAGATGTTATGGAGGTGCGGCCAACCAGATTCTGCTCCCCATATTGGGCGCAGATAAACGGGCAGTTTAAGAAAAAAAATACAATTGGTGACTTGGCGCAATGCTCCAGGAGCAGTCAAATCCTTAGAGCGATTTGGTTCAAATGTCCCCTTTATTTGGTAACTAGCTGATATACCTGGCTTTCGCCCGAGTTAATTTGATACAGGTGTTTACATGTTGGTGGCACAAAAATTTTTATGAAGTCGTGGTTACTTCAGAGAAACCGAGGAATAAACTATGTATACACATAGAGGAGCGTTAATTCTCCTCAGGCTGCATGTACCGATGTCCCTCTGCAGAATGTGGCACCTCTCCTCACTTAGGACCTAAAGAATACTTGCACCAAATTTCACGCTTGTACGACAACGGGAAGTTACATTACATAGGGGTGCACTTACTTTTTCAATTTACATTGAATAATCGAGTTGTGACCTCTTTACTTTTCCTATTTAGGACCTGAAAAATGCCCCTGTCAAATTTCATGTTTGTTCAAAACTGGGCAGTTGGAGAATTAGATTTGGTACATTGCACAGGGGCACCGATACTTCTGCAATTAACATTGAATAATCAAGTTGTGGCCCCTTTTAATTATCCTATTTAGGACCAAAAGAATGATCAGCCCAAATTTCATGTTTGTACGACACCAGGAAGTTAGGGCAGGAGAAGATGTCACCATCTTCTAGCTGAGCTGATGATGTTTCACCCTGAAACTTGTTTTCTAATGCTGGTTGTTTATATCACCACAGAAAGAAGTTTAAACCTAATCGTTCTAAGGATGTGATTGCTCCTGGAGCATTGTGCCGAGCAAACCAGTTGTGTATTTTTTCTTAATCTCTCCATTTGTCCTCCATGACCTACATGTATACGGTACTGTGCAAAAATTTTAGGCAGATGTGGAAAAGTGATGCAAAGTGAGAATGCTTTTAAAATTAGGAAAGTTAACCCTTTCCAATCCACTGTCTGACGTCTAAAGACATTATGATTTAAGGCTGTACAGCTCCGATGTTGGAAGACATCGGGGTTCTCTTACTGTATATTGCCAGCCTCTCTGCTGTCGGAGCCTATCCAACGTGTCACCTCATGCAGTACTGGCTTTAGGCAGCATATAGCGCCCGTTGTATAACAGCAGAAAAAGACTAAGCCCCCTAGGAAAACCAGGATACAAATTGGATTGGAAAGGGTTAATAGTTTGTTTTTGTCAATTAACAAAGTGAAAAGTGACAGAACAAGAGAGAAATCTAAACCCATCAAATATTTAGTGTGACCGCCCTTTACCTTCACAACAGCATCAGTTCTTCTAGGTACACTTGCACACAGTTTTTGAAGGCAGGGAGGTCTTTCTAGACCTCGGAAAGAACTAACCACAGATCAGTAAATGGGTCCCCCTGGTGTCTGCCAGTTCTGAGCTGATGCTTCTGCTGGACATCTTTCAATTTTAAAGCAAAGTAAACGCATATCTTTCATCTGCTGCACTACGTTTCCCGCTGCGCCTGTGGTCCTCAACATTGTCTGTTTTTTTTTTTGTTTTTTTTTAAAATTCTTCCAAAGAGCTCGCAGCCCCAGTCTGCTTTGAAATCTTTGCCTGTGACATACCTTGCTGATGCAGTATAGCTACCTTGTGTCTTGTTGCTGTGCTCAGTCTTGTCATGGTGTATGACTTATGGCATGAAACGGTCTTCCACAACCTCGCTTTTGTAGTAGTTTGGCTTTTCCTCGCCCAGTTTTAAGCCTGCTACACAGCTGTTTCGGTTAATGACTGTATTTCAACCATTATCACCTGTTTGGTATAATTGATCCTACAGCTGACCATAATCCTACCAAACCGCTGACTGCGTACAAGAGTATCTAGATGCATTGATGCTGTTGTGAAAATAAAGGTTGGTTACACCAAATATTGCTTTGAATTAGATTTATCTTTTGTTCAATCACTTTGAATTTTCTTAATTAACATAAATAAAACTAATAACACTTCTTTCCCTTTGACATCATGACAGCATACACCTGGAGGTTGCTCACCTGCTGACCTGATGGGACAGGAAGAGGCAGAACATAAAAGGCACCTCCCCTCCACCAAACACCAGTGCTTTTCCTGTCCCTCCAGGACAGCAGCGGCAGAGCTCCAGCGATGCTGTCCCATGCCGGTGGTTCCAGGACTTACCGGTGAGCGACGGCATCTCTTCTGGCAGCCCCGGTTGCCCCAGTGGGAAGTACCTCATCTGGGAGCTAACCGGGGACTGCGTGGGCCTGGGTCCAAGGACGGACTTTCCGGCACCACTGCGGCCGTCATTCAGGCGGCGGCCGCCATCTCTAAGATATCATCTTCTGGCAGCCCCGCTTGCCCCAGTGCGAAGTACCTCATCTGGGTGCGAACCGGGGACTGCGTGGGCCTGGGTCCAAGGACGGACTTTCCGGCACCACCGCGGCCGTCAACCAGGCGGCGACTGCCATCTCTGGGTCCCGGCTGTAGCGGGTGGAACACAAGGAGTGTGATGCCAGACGCTCCGCAAGAGGGCGTGGCCTCGATGGAGCACACAAAGGGGGCGTGGCCTGGCGCGGCTTGGCGCCAGATTCAAAATTTAAAGCCCCTGCACCAGGCGGCTGGTGTTTTTTCTTTTCACGCTAGGAATCGATTCTAAGGACAGGAATGCATCCCACAAGCGCAGGATGTCGGCCAAGAGAGGACCCAGAGAATCTCCAAACTGTAAGTGGTCCTGTGGGCCAACCTACAGACACCTGCACTACACTTCCCTTACTAACAGAGCTCTCCCTTGTCATGTACGACAGGGATACTCAAAAACCTAGGGGGGCTAGGAGGAGAAGTAAAAAGCGTCCAGTATGCTTACAAAACTTGACGACTCCTATTCTAAAACATTATGCGCTTACTGCTCAGCGAAAATTCTGCAGGAAGAAAAATCTTCCCCCATGTCTGAAATCCAGTCAGTTGTCCGGGAAGAAACAGTCCTACCTCTCGGACCTCCAACCAGGGCCCTTAGGGGCCACAAGAAGGTCTGCTCCGGCAGTGTTAGAGTCCGACTCTGATATGGCAGAAGAATTCGATCTTGAAGATCTTGGAAGTGTCGCAGGGGGAGAAAAAATATCTCGTTTTCGAAAAAACGCTAACAGAGAAACCTTGCACTGTGCAGGACGTCATGTTGCGAGTCAGCTTCCACAACGTAAATCTACATTCCCTGTAAACGCCACACTTAAACCATTGATCCTTAATGATTGGAATTGTATGGATCAAGCTCCGTTAATTTCTAAAAGAATTTTAGGAGTGTCCTTTATTTGCAGACAATGAAGTGGCTATCCTTGAGGAGACGCCAAATGTTGACACTAAAAGAACTGGACTACCATATAAGGATACGTCCCATTTAAAGGACTCCATGGACAACAAAGTAGACATGACCATGCGTAAGGCTTGGTCCACGTCCAGCTTCATTATAAAGCTAATATTGCGGCCACCTTGGTGGCTCGCTCTATGGCGGTTTGACTAGGTTAGCTTCTACGGTCCGCTTCGGAACCCGCATGGCAGCCCTATCCAACACGAGCATCTCTTCTGCCGGCCCCGGTTGCCCCAGTGGGAAGTACCTCATCTGGGAGCTAATCGGAGACTGCGTGGGCCTGGGTCCAAGGACGGGCTTTCCGGCACCACTGCGGCCGTCATTCAGGGGTAAAGTAGTGGTCAAGAGACATAACCTCCAAAAATAGGTTGTGTACCCTACCCTTTCGGGGTGGCTAGTCATCAGACCCCGCAAAAAGCGCCTTAATTCCATGTCCCTCGTCTACAACATAAGTGGGGAATGGAAAGACCGGAGGAAGCGGTAAGGCTCTTACTGTTGTCCCTCAACCTGCATCTTCATGCCCGCAGAAGATTAGTTCACTTGTGCACTAGTTGGAGAAACATAGCTACTGACGGTGCCTACCACACGCTGGGAAACGATCCTAATGACAGGAATCGATCCCACAAGCGCAGGCCTGGTGACGGAGGGGTACAAGATTTGAGCTAGAACCCCGCCCTCCAAATAGATTCATTTTAACCTCGGACTGCGTGGGCCTGGGTCCAAGTACGGGCTTCCAGTTCCACCGCGACCGTCATCCAGGCACCAACCCTAGAGCAGGCTCTACTTAAGGGTGAACAAATCGTGCTGGATATCGGTGCAGTTATCCCCATCCCTAAGACGGAATGGGGGAAAGGGTTTTACTCCCCTCTCTTTCTGGTTCCCAACCAGATGGCTCCCACCGATGGAAACTATCAGAACCGCAACCCCCCCTGATTGGTAGGGATAACGTTATGGCTACGATTGACATAAAGGATGAGTATTATCACATCCCCAATTATGTCAACTCGCAAAAAGTTCCTAAATTTGCGCTGAGAATAGCGCCTTCCCTTTGGAATCTCCTCTGCTTCACGGATCTTCTCCAAAGGGGTGATTGAAATGGTAGCCTTTCTGCACAATCGCGAGATTATCATCATCCCCCATCTGAAAGGGGGTATAGCTCAGTAGATGGTTCCCTGCTGGTCGCAGATCCCCTCACTATTCTGAGGTCACACTGGGGGTCCACGCTTCAGCTATCTAAGGGTCTGAGCTGGATCATTAATGATTTAAAATCCAACATGGATCCGGACACCAGGAAAAAATTCCTGGGAGTCATTTTGGATTTTCGTCTCCAATGTTCGTCCCTTCCTCCTCTAAGGAAACAGCTCATTCTAGAGAATGTTCTGCTCTATATAAAAATCTACAGTTTCAATAAGAGGCGATGCGGATCCTGGGGCTAATGACTTCATGCATTGGAGTGGTTCCCTGGGCCCAGTTCCACAGCGGTGATCTCCAGACACTTATCCTCCAGAATGGGGACAAGTCAGTCCTCACTTGACAGGACAAACCCTATTTCCACTAGGGCTAGATCCTCACTCCGCTGGCGGTTGTCCTCAGACAACCTTTTAATGGGGACCCCGCGATAACTGATGCCAGCGCAAAAAAGGGTGAGGGGTCACCTTTTGAAGGTGGCCATATACAGGGTACATAGGACCCTCATGAGAGATCCAGGTTATCTAACGTTAGAGAACGTAATGAGGTTTGGGAAACCCGACGTAGCCTGCAAACCGTTTAGGGATGAAGCATGTGAGGATTTTTTCCGATAACATGATGGCAGTGCCACTCATTCGCCACCAGGGTACCACCAGGAATCCTCTACTTCAGCATTTGGCGGGAAGGTTCCTTCAATAGGCGGAACTCACAACTAAGTCACTGTCGGCCTTCCGTATAAAAGGAGCCGAGAATTCAGTCGCGGGCTTTCTAAGCAGGAAGAAAGTGGACGCAGGAGAGTGGGGACTCAATCCCGAAGTGTTTAGCCTACTCGGGACAAATAGGGGGTACCCGAAATAGTTTTGTTTGCATGAAGCCCAAATACCAATTGCCGTCTTCTCTTTTCCCGAGACTCGGAGAAACAAGCCTTAGGCACGGGCGCCCCCTCTCACCCCTGGGTTTGGGACTTGGCTTACGGTTTTTCCCCTTTACCCCTGATTCCGCTACTCCTAAGAAAATTACTGCGGCCAAGGCTGTCAGTAACGTTAGTAGCGCCTTATTGGCCCAAAAGACCTTGGTTTCCTCTCCTGAGATCTGTCAGTGGGAGAGCCTCTCCATCTTCCGTCAAGACCGGACCTATTGCTGCAGGGTCCTCTCCTCTACCCGGAGGTTCACAAGTTCAGGCTTAGAGTCTGGATCTTGAACGGGTAAAATTCTTAGAAAAGGGTCTATCATCTAATAGGGTTTCCACTAATTGCGAGAGCCTTATGCCCTCGATGGAAAAAATTTATTCCAAAGTCGGGAAAAAATTCTCAGAATGGATGAGTCAGGACATCCAATCAGACATTCGTAAAAAATTTTAAATTTCGTCCAGGCAGGCCCGGATAAGGGTTGAGTCCAGATTCCCTCAAAGCCCAAGTAGTGGCTTTGAGGGCATTCTTTGATCTCGTGCTTGCTGAGCACAAGGGGATCAGGAAATTTCCTAGAAGGGCGAGTAGACTGCATCGATTCATAAGGCTGATGGTGCCCCCCCTGGGATCTGACTATAGTCCTTCAGGCCTTCTGCGATTTTCCCCCGTTTAGAACCTATTAGAAACCTATCCATCGCCTTGCTGACGTACAAGGTAGCCCACCTTGTGGCAGTTATGTCGGCTATGTGCGTGGGTGAAATTCAGGCCCTTTCGCAAAGGGCCCCATATAGGACCATGCACCCTGATGAGATCGTATTCTCCTTAGACCCTTCCCTCCAACCCAAAGTCTTGTCAGACTTCCACGGAGGCCAGCCAATAGTCATTCCAGCCTTTGTCTAAATTTTAAAAACGAAAAGGAGCAGAGGCTCCATAATCTTGACGCTAAAAGAGCTGCATTAGCGTACCTTGAGGCAACGGAAAGTTGCAGAAAGACTGACAAACTTTCGTTCAATTTCAGGGGCAGGCCAAAGGGAAGGCTACTTCTAGAGATTCAATAGCCAGGTGGCTCAGAAGAGCCATCCAGGAGGCTTACAAGGCCAGGGGCATTCCTCCCCCAGAAGGTTTGAAAGCCCACTTTACTCGGGCGGTGGCATTTTCCTGGACAGAAAGAGCGCACGCCTCAATCGAACAGATTTGTAACGCAGCCACGTGGACTTCTAGTCATACGTTTATTAAAGGGGTTGTCCCGCGAAAGCAAGTGGGGGTATACACTTCTGTATGGCCATATTAATGCACTTTGTAATGTACATCGTGCATTAAATATGAGCCATACAGAAGTTATTCACTTACCTGCTCCGTTGCTAGCGTCCCCGTCGCCATGGATCCATCTAATTCTGATGTCTTCTTGCTTTTTTAGACGCGCTTGCGCTGTGCGGTCTTCTGCCTGGTGAATGGGGCCGCTTGTGCCGGAGAGCTGGTCACCGCGTCATCGTAGCTCCGCCCCGTCACGTGTGCCAATTCCAGCCAATCAGGAGGCTGGAATCGGCAATGGAACGCACAGAGCCCATGGTGCACCATGGGAGAAGACCCGCGGTGCACCATGGGAGAAAACCGCAGTGCATCCCTGGGAAAGGACCAGCGGCCATCTTTGGGAGAAGATTTTTTAAAGTCCTTATTTCATCGGATCGGTGAGTAGCAAGCGATTTAAAATCCGCTTTAATTTGCTATTTTATGCCAGGGGGTGACAGGGGGAATGGGGTAAAATTTTGAGGTTTGCCGCGAGACAACCCCTTTAATGGGAATTTTGTCTGCAGTACCAAGCTTAGCCACTGCAGTAGAAAATGAGCTGTCTACTTCCTGCAGAACTCAGCTCAGTGCCGGCCTGGCTGTCACATTGTGATCCTGGGACCTGTGGTTCTATGGGTTCCCAGGAGCGCACTTCCACAGGTGTGGGATGATTGAGCTGGCTGGGTGTGTATAGCACCACCAGTCTTCTGCACATAAATACCAGCCACTCTTACTAGCGGCTGCTGGTCATCTATTCATTATCTCATTCCCTCTCAGAACCTTGGTACATCGTGCATTAATTATGAGCCATACAGAAGTTATTCACTTACCTGCTTCGTTGCTAGCGTCCCCGTCTCCATGGTGCCGTCTAATTTCAGCGTCTAATCTCCCGATTAGACGTGCTTGCGCAGTCCGGTCTTCTCCCTTCTGAATGGGGCCGCTCGTGCTGGAGAGCTGCTCCTCATAGCTCCGCCCCGTCATGTGTGCCGATTCCAGCCAATCAGGAGGCTGGAATCGGCAATGGAACGCACAGAGCCCACGGTGCACCATGGGAGAAGACCTGCGGTCCACCGTGGGTGAAGATCCCGGCGGCCATCTTCGCAAGGTAAGTAAGAAGTCACCGGAGCGCGGGGATTCGGGTAAGTACTATCCGTTTTTTTTTTTAAACCCCTGCATCGGGTTTGTCTCGCGCCGAACGGGGGGGCTATTGAAAAAAAAAAAAACCCGTTTCGGCGCGGGACAACCCCTTTAAACCTTATAGGCTGGACATTAAAATCTAGTGAGGATGCAACCTTCGGGAGAAAGGTGCTTCAAGCAGTAATCCCTCCCTAAAAAAGCCCATGCCAGTTATTTGGTATTCCTCCAGGTGTATGCTGTCATGATGTCAAAGGGAAAACGGGAATTTTTTCTTACCGATAATTCCCTTTCTTGAAGGCATCATGACAGCATACGGGCTTTTTTCCCCCCCTACCGACACGGTTACCCTTGTTTGTTTAACACATGAGGTAATGTGTATGCTTATGATTTCTTTGTCTAAGGTGTGTGGTGCCAATAAAACACACCTTCTGGTTAAGTATACTGTCACTGTGGTTATTTGGAACACACTGGTGTTTCGTGGAGGGGAGGTGCCTTTTATGTTCTGCCTCTTCCTGTCCCATCAGGTCAGCAGGTGAGCAACCTCCAGGTGTATGCTGTCATGATGCCTTCAAGAAAGGGAATTATCGGTAAGAAAAAATTCCCGTTTTTTTTTAAAGAATTCTTACTTTGCAGCATTTTTTTCTACAGCTACCTACAACTTTTGCATAGTATTGTACTTCGCTGAGATGCAAGTTGGGTATGAAGTGGGCTCTGTTAACGGAGCCCTCTGCATATACGGTGGGTGCTGGCTGTATGAGACGGTCAACACTCACCAACAACCTCTGCCTCCCTGTTCACCTACCAGAGTGAGTACAGATACCCAAGAAGAAATTAAACCTTGCAGAGACTGTAAAGGCCCCAAGATCCGCCATGGACCCGAATACTCCTCAGCCCCCCTCATTGACCTTCTCATGTAACCATATTGTATTCATAATAGAATACATATCAGAAGTTGAAAGTGAGACATTTCATTGAGACAGCAGATCTCCAGCCCACTGCATGATCCATAAAGCCTATCGGGCAAAATTAGAGCCAAATTTCTGGAAGATAATCTTAGTGTTTCATAAGAATTCAGAGACTCGCTTCATAATAGGGATTTTGTTCTAGAATTTCTCTCTCTGGAAACACCTTCCTGGATATTATTTCAGAAAGCCAAATTCTTATGGGGTTTTACATGCAACAATATTGCTCAAAATTCATTCAAATGGCCGAAAAAGAGCGATAATTACATGTAAACGCGGGCATCGTGTACTATTCTTCAATATCGTTAGCCAAGGTTTTTAGGCTGGCATAAAATCCGTTGTTTGACCGCTGGAAATTCTTTCAGTTTGAATGCAGTTCCTTGAGTGTTTCCAGTGGCCAGGGATGGCTTTGTTTAGCTTTGCTTATTCGATGAGTACAATGTTTACTCAGCCATGAGAAGAACAATGAAATGTGGAGGCCAGATGTTTGCTCAGCTGGGCGAAGTGCTTATGTAATAACAATCGCCTAAACACACGCCCAGCTGAGCAAACAACTCATGGAGGAAAATGCAGGAGAATAAACCATTCACTGCACGTGTTATTTTATGCAAAAATGTCGGCAGTTCGTTCAGTCGTTTTGCCGTTTAAGTGATTATCTTTGCGTGTAAAAGGGCCTTAAGTGCTCCAACTACAGGAACAGTAATTAAACCAGCCTAGGAGGCAGTATAAGATTTCATAAGAGAATCCACCTTTCTATCCATCAAATCCTTCAGCATAGAAGATTCTTCAGATGGCAATACAGACTTTTTTCCCAGGTCGTCTCCACGACAGCACCACCTGAGATCGCCTCCTCCTGATAGGACAGGAACACACCGAGACGCCACATGGAGTGGTTTCCCCAGGCCAGGTTCCTCCCGCGGCGGCCCACGGGGGGTTCAAAGCGGGGTTCCAGCTCTCCTCAGACGTCGGCTTAGGACCGAGCGCGGCGCTTCATGCTTCTCCTTAACGAGTGTGGAGGGGGGCGGGGCGCCGCGCCACGTGACTAACGCGATGACGTCATCGCGGCAGGCTCGGCCGGTGCTCAGAGGGGGCGGGGCTTAAAATTAAAGGTGCCAAATTCAAAAAATTAAAAAGGAGCCTGAGAGAAGATGGCGCAGAGCAAGTAAAGGCCATTCAGTGAGTATTTGGCTCACTGCCCCAAGAGTGTCTGCAGCACCAGTAACAAGCTATGAGTGCTCCAGCACCAGAGGTTGCGGAATGTTCAGCCGCAGCGGGAACCGTAAGTAGCCAGTGGGGCAAAACAAGGCATGCATATTCGTGTACGTTATTTGTGAATGTTGCATCCTTACACGCAAAATTTTGTTTATCTGCCAGGGGGATAAAAGGGATGCCCCTCCCAGAACCAAAGCGAAAAAGTGCGCAGAATGCGGCGCAAGACTGCCGGCTTCGCATGTGAGGTCATTATGCAAAACATGCATAGCCAAGCTAGTCAAGGAGGAATCGGGGGGATTCCTCGAGGACGTCAGGAAGCTAGTCCGAGAGGAAGTATGGTCAGCCCTGATGACTCCAAAAACGCCACCAACGGGGGCATCGGGCGAAACGCCGAAGAAAGGCGTATAGCCCGGAGGAGCACTTAGACTCTGAAGACAGTTCGGGATTAGAACCAGAAGAGCTGGTGCTCGAGGAGTCCTCAGAAGAAGAGGACTACAAAAAGTACCTCTTCCACAGAGAAGACCTAACGGAACTTATCAAATCCGTTAGAGCCACGCTAAAGATGGAAGAACCCAAGGAACCCCGCATCATATAAGACGAGGTCTTTGGGGGATTAGGGGAGAGGCGGAAGCATACCTTCCTGGTCCACAACAATATATCCAAGATGATACACAAGGAGTGGAAGAAACCCGACACGGGATCCTTCTCCTCTAGGGGGGTTAAGAGGCGCTATCCGTTTGAGGAGGAGGTATGTGCGAATTGGGAAGAAATACCCAGAGTGGACGTCCCAGTGGCTAAGAGGACAACCTTGCCCTTTGAAGACACCACACAGCTGAGAGACCCAATGGATCGGAAGGCGGGGAGGGCCTATTAAGAAGATCCTGGGAGGCAGCCGCCAGTACGCTCAGACCAGGGGTCGCAGCCACATGTGTCGCTAGAACCCAGGGGGTATGGCTAGAGCAGCTGGAGCTGCATATCTCAAACAAAACACTGAGGGAACAATTTATAGATTCCCTCCCTATACTAAAAATGGCCACCAATTTTTTGGTGGACGCAGCGGCGGAGTCTGTGAAACTCTCGGCGAAAACAACGGCCCTAACCAACTCTGCCAGAGGAGTCTTGTGGCTGAAGTCATGGTCAGGTGACCTGGCATCAAAAAATAAATTATGCTCGCTCCCTTTGCATGGCTAGTTCCTCTTTGGTCCGGATCTGGACAAGATCCTAGAAAAGGCATCAGATAAAAAGAAAGGATTCCCGGAAGAGAAACAGCGTAAAGCAAAGACCTTCTTCCGGGCCCCAGCACAACACCCGGATGCGTATAGGGGCAAGGGCAAGACTGGCCGCTGGAGTTACCCCAAGGGGGACAGAGGGAGGAACTTCCTCTTCAACCCTCACCAGGGGGATCCAGCCAAGCAGACGTCATCCCAGTGGGGGCGAGGCTGCAGAGCTTCGCGGATCGATGGGCCTCAATTTGCAGGAGCCCGTGGATCCCGGAGATCCTGCAGCAGGGATACCGAATCGAGCTGGTGTCCCTCCCCAGGAGAAAATACATTGCCACCAGAGGCCAGCGCAACAACTGCACCCGCTCCAGCAGGCGGTTTGGGACCTACAACGTCTAAAAGCAGTGTCTTTCGTGCCACAGAGAGAAGAGACCTGGGGGCATTACTCCAGGCTCTTCCTAATAAAAAAAACGGGCGGAGGCTCACACATGATGATAAATCTAAAACCCCTGAACATCTTCGTCAAATATCGAAAGTTCAGGATGGAATCAATCACTGCAGCAGTGAGGTTGATCCCCAAGGGAGCCTACATGGCATCGATCGACCTGAAGGACACCTATTTTCACGTACCAATTCACAAGGACTCACGAAAGTAGCTAAGGTTCGCGCTAGAGATGGGCAAGAGGACAAGACATCACCAATTCAGATGCCTGCCCTTTGGAATCTCCTCAGCACCCCTCATCTTCACGAAAATCATGGCGGAGGTCGCAGCCTACCTGAGGCAGAGGTCGATTCTGATAGTCCCCTATCTGGACGACATCTTAATCATAGCCGAGTCCAGAGAACTCCTAGCAGAAAACCTGGCAACGGTGCTCAACCTACTACAGTTTTTAGGATGGATAATAAATTGGGAGAAGTCCAGCCTAAACCCCAGCACAGAGAAGGTGTTTTTAGGCATAACACTCGACTCAGAAGCTCAATGCTCCTTCCTCCCCGAGTCAAAAGCGCAGAAGATCTGACAGATAGTAGAATCCTTCCTTCGGAGACGGTCATGCTCAATCCGGGAGGCTATGTCCCTCCTGGAAAGCCTATCATCATGCATCCTGGGGGTAGCAAGGGCCCAGGCGCATACTCTGCAAGCAGCAGTTCTCTCAGCATGGGACGGCAAGCAATCCTCACTATAAAGGAGAATGCAGATAAAGAACTTGGTGAAAATATCCTTGCGCTGGTGGGGGGGGTCGCACTTCGGAGACAAGCTCCTACAGGGCCCATGGCCGCTGGGGACGAAACACCAGTCCTCAAACTACAGAGAACTACAGACGATCTGGAAGGCCGTACAGCACCTGGGGGACACAGTAAAAAACCAGCACATGAGTGCTATCGGACAATACCACGGCAGTAGCCCATATTCAGCACCAGGGGGCACGAGGTCGCCAGCTCTACAGAGCATCACACAAAGAATCTGTCGCTGGGCGGAGGGCCGCATCCTCTCATTATCAGCAGTACACTTGAAGGGATCCCTGAATCAGAGGGCAGACTTCCTCAGCCGAAGGCGTATAGACCCAGGGGAATGGTATCTATCCCAGGAGGCATTCCGGATTGTGACGGACAAATGCGGCCTCCCACAACTGGACCTGTTCGCATCCAGACAAAACGCCAAGGTAGAGAACTTCTCCCTCAGACGGGAGGACCGGCCAACAGCGGTGGACGCCCTGAGCCAGGATTGGGGAGGAGAACTGGTGTACGCCTTTCCCCCAATTCCATTAATCCCAAGGGTGTTGCAGCACTTCAGGTCACAGGCATGCACCCTGATCCTGGTGGCTCCCTTTTGGCCAAGAAGGAGCTGGTTCAGCCTTCTAAGAAACCTGAGCATCCAGGTGCCAGTCACCCTTCCGGCTCAATCGAATCTCCTAACACAGGGGTCCCTGAACTACCCCGACATAAGCAGACTCCATTTAACAGCCTGGTTACTGAAGAATCCATACTGAGGGGCAGGGGGTTCTCGGACAAGGTAGTCAGGATGCTAATGTCAAGTAGAAAAGAGACAACCAACCGCATCTACCAGAAAATCTGGAAGAGGTTTATCTCTTGGAGACAGGGGAAGGACTCCTCGAGCAGCGGCGCTGACATCCCATTGATCCTGGACTTCCTGCAGGAGGGCCTGGATATGGGCCTCTCCCCAAGCACCCTAAGGGTCCAAACGGCAGCCCTTAGCGCCCTAAGCTAGCAGGGGACAGGTGGATCAGTAGATTCCTGACAGTGGCAGATAGGTTGCGACCTAGATCTACCAACATATGCCCAGACTGGAATCTGAATTTGGTCTTGGGGGCCATGTCAGGGGAACCCTTCGAACCAATTGAGGGGCTCTCAATAAAAATGCTCACAATTAAAACAATCTTCCTAGTGGCCATTTCCTCAGCCAGACGGGTCAGCGAGCTACAAGCCCTATCCATCCCACACCCGCTCCTTAAGATAACGGACACCAAATTAGTTTTCAAAACGGACCCAACCTTCTTGCCTAAAGTAGTGTCCCCATTCCATAGGACCCAGAACATAGTAATCCCCTCGTTCTGTAATCGCCCAAAAGATGAGAGAGAGAGAGAGCCCTGAATTGCTTAGATGTCAGGAGACCGGTCCTGAGGTACATCAAGGCCACAGGCCCATGGAGGCAGGACGACAACCTGTTTGTCCAGTTCTCAGGCCCTAACAAGGGGAAAAAAGCGGCTAAAAGCTCTATAGCCAGATGGATCTTCCTGGCCTTTAGAGAATCATATAAGACATTGGGGAAGGAGGCCCGCTCGGCTCTTAAAGCCCATTCCACGAGGGCAGTAGCGACTTCATGGGCCGAGCATAGCTCGGCATCGGTAGAGCAGATATGCAAGGCAGCAGTGTGGAAGAAGCCACACACTTTTGTCAAACATTATAGGGTAAAAGTGCAGCTAGATGAGGACATGACCTTCGGTCGTAAGGTCCTCTCGGCGGCAATCCCACCCTAAAATAACTTTAGTTGATACGTCTCAGGTGGTGCTGTCGTGGAGAGGACCTGGGAAAAGGGTGATTATACCTACCTGATAATCGGGTTTCCAGGAGTCTCCACGACAGCACCCGTACATTCCCTCCCTAATAAAAAAAAAAAGAAAAGGGTTATAGATATATATATTAAGAAAAAAAAAAAAGAAATACCAGATAGGTAAAAAATTTTTTACCCCGGCAGTTTCGTTATAATACACTAAGAAGGGGGGGACGGGGGGGGGGGGGGGAGTTAACCTCTCGGTGTGTTCCTGTCCTATCAGGAGGAAGGCGATCTCAGGTGGTGCTGTCGTGGAGACTCCTGGAAACCCGATTATAGGGTAGGTATAATCACCCTTTTTTTTTGTCAGACAGGCCACAACAAGATCACCTGGAGTGTATGGATCTATTCTATGTATCGATTTAAATCTAGATCGGATTTTTTCCAGTTTGCTTTGAACCAATTTTTTAAAAGAGGGTGACGAGGAAAGACTTTATCTTCAGCAATTGGAAAATATTAAGTGTCTTTCTTTAGCATTGAACGTCTCGTTGGGATTTGACCAACTGCTTAACTACCTCCATGGCTTTACGGGCATTGTCTTTGCATTAAATAAAAATCCTTTGGAGTTCCGAATCCAAATAGTCTGACACCAACTCTGAGTGATAGGTTGTACAATCAGGAAAAGATAATGGAGAAGGTTTACACTTCCACTTAGAATAATTTGAAAACGTATCAGAACATGGAGTCCAGAACCAGAAAAAAAAAACATTCGCTTTAGACTGTTAAGTCCTCAACAGGAGTAGGCTTTACTCACACGAATGCATATATGCGCCTATGTTGCCACGTTTTCACAGCTGGTCGATATACGCGACCATCCCAGCCATTGGTTTCCAATACATTTGTTCACACAGGTGAATTTACGGTGCGTTAAAAATGGAACAACCATGACCGAAATACACGCCGGCTATTATATGGTGGGTAAAAAGATAGTTCTGGAACTATCTTGGCTGATATACGCCAGCAGCATTTAAATCCCCCGACCCATGTTCGGGGGTCCTGTACACACCCACCCCCCCACCACCCCTGGTGAGATCGGGGGAGCTGTGCAGGTGTCATGGCAGCCGGGGGGCCTTTTGAAAGGCCCCATGGCTGTCTTGGCAGACTGCCCATCAAGTGTATTGCTATAACATTACATCATACTGCAGAAGCGATCAAAGCATCGCTGGTTGTTGTCCCCTCTGGGGACTAAGAGAAAGTGTAAAAATAAAAACAAACTTTTATTAATTTTTTTTTTTTTTTAAAGTAATAAAAGGTTAAAAAAACCCCATTTGCAATAAGAGTCTAAATGATAAAGCAAAAATACGTGTTTGGTATTGCTGTGTCCATAAAAGTCCTATCTATCAAAATAATGCATTAATTACCCCGCACGGCGAACGACATCCGAAAAGAAAAAAAATAAAGAATGCCAGAAATGCATTTTTTTTTTTGTCATCTTGTCTCCAAGAAAAAATGTAGTCGTTTGTATTCAAAAATGGTACCAACGGAAACTACAGAACATACTGTGCAAATTGAGCCTGCACACAACTATGTCGACGGAAAAATAAAGTTATTGTGCGCAGAAAAAGGAGAAAATAAATATTAAATATCTTTGAAAAAAAATACAAATAGTACAGCAAAAAGAAAAAAAACCTATATAAGTTTGGTATCTTAGTAATTGTACTGACCCTTAGAATAAAGTTATCATGTCATTTTTGTTGCAGTTTGTGCGCCGTGGAAACAAAACGCACTGAAATATGGCGGAATGTCCGTTTTTTTTCCATTTCTCTCCACTTAGAATTTTTTTAAAGTTTTTCAGTACATTATAAGGTACAATAAATAGCACCATTTAAAAATACAACTCGTCCTGCAAAAAACAAGCCCTCATACAGTTAGATCAATGGATAAATGAAGGAGTTACGATTTTTTTAAAAGGGAGGAGGAAAAAACGAAAATGGGGGAAAAAAAGCTCCGTCACTAAGGAGTTAAAGTCTCAAGCGCACCTGATGTAACAAATGAAGCCTTTAAAAAGTTACATCAAGTGTGCTTGAGACAAAACCTGATTTGCAAATATGTGCTCTTGTGAGAAATTCTGTTCAGGGGGTTGAATATTCTGACACTGCTATAGTCCTTAAGGCCTCATTCACACAGGTGATGCGTTTTTATGACGGCTGAAAATCGCATTGGTGAGGAATTGCGGTGATCAAGTCCTGAGATTAATTAGCGTTTTCTCGTCCAATCACACAGGTGTATCACGTGAAAAATACGCTGCAGCCCAGAATTCCGTCAGTTGGCAGAAATCCTCGTAATGACTCCTGATTAGAGATGAGCAAGCGTACTCGGTAAGGACAGATACTCGAGCAAGTATCGTCCTTACCGAGTACCTGTCTGCTCGCCCGCAAAGATTCGGGGGCGGGGAGCGGCAGGGGAGAACAGGAGGGAGATCTCTCTCCCCCCCCTGCTCACTCCCACAACACAGCAATCACCCACGCCGGCACCCGAATCTTTGCGGGCGAGCCGCATACTCCTGATGCTTAAATAAAGCCAGCTGTCTTAGTTTCTGAGTGTCGGACGCAGGTTAACTCCCTCTCCTGCCTTTTTTTCCAGTTCTTATAGGAGTGTATGGGAGCCTCCAGCAATTTTCGTTAACAGAAAGGTCAGCGATTTGATGTTTTGACGCAACCACAAATCGCCCGTGTAAATGAATGCATTGTATTTGTGACCTACGTCTTATCGCGGCTAAATAGGTGTGAATAAGACCTAAAAGTAGCATTCTGTGCTGACTTTGGAGAAACTATTTGCTATATTAGGGGGTGTTCACAAATGCAGGTTTTATTCAGGTTTTTTATGTAGATTTTGAATTCAAAACCAGGTGAGAGTCGTAAAAGAAGAGAAAGAATAAAGAACAGATACAACTTATCATTCATGGATCCACTCCTGGTTTTGGTTTGAAAAACTGCAGAGAAAAAGCTGAACATAAAGTGCATCTGTGAATGGAGCCTTAGGCCACTTTCATGCAGTCGAGAAAATCATGGGGAATTTGTGCATCTCGCAATGCATTCTTTTGAATGGAGTCACTTATATATGAGCGTTCCTGGAGTTTGTTTTACCGCATCGCAGTCCTGGAAAGAATCGAGGCATGAACAATCTTTGAGTGGGTCGGGACGCATCGCCCATTGTTTTCAATGGGGCCGGGAAAAGCATTGTGCGAGGTGCGCACAAATGTGAGTCTAGGCTTCCCATTGAAAACAAGCTGCTGGAGGATCACTGCATGAAGAAGCATGAAGACAAAAACTGCAGGACACAAGTTTGTTCTGCAAAGGAACCTAAAGGCTTTGCACGGCCCCCATTGACCATATTGGGGTCCGTCCAGCTTCTATAATGCCCTCTGCTGTGCTATTTCATCTGGGACTTATGGAAGGGTCAAACAAAACCTCAGACACAGATGTGAACAGAACCCAACCAGTCCAGTGTTATAACTGGAGCAGTACTTGGTAACTAATACTAATGCAGTGCACATGACCAGTGCAGTGAGGTGGGTAGTGCAGTATATTACTGCAGTGCACAGTAGCCAGCACATTGTGATGGGATAACCGCTGCATCGGTGAGGTTGCTTTTAGACGGAACCACTATAATTTAAACAAAATCAATCAAATAAGCAAAAGTAAACGATAATCAAGAATTGTTTGTTTTTTGTTCATTTTCTGCAGACCTAAAAATCATGGTTGGATCGTTCACTTATCGTTTGGTTTAACCGACGCTCGTTCTAAGTCATTTATACAGCGAATGTGAACGATTTCTCATCTGAACCAACCAACGATATATCTGCTGTATAAACAAGATGCACGAAAGCGAAAGATAATCGGCTTGTCTAAAAGGACCCCAAGACAAACCAGTGCATTCTAAGGAGCTGAAGCTGGTAAATCTAATCTATTCCTCTCAGTCTGGACAACTGCAACAACACATTGAAGTCATTGCCTTGCGACCATCAGGACATCCTTGGTTGACATGTGATTCCTGTCCCTATCCCATGTTTCCACCAGGGGGCAGGGCTGCTCCATCCTACAACTGTAGACTGCGTTGATGGGTTTTTCAAGCGCTCGCACACATAATGACAGAATAGAAAAGTTCATCTGAAAGGCCATATACCGAAGCGATACATGTAAAAGTAGCATGTACCACTGGGCTGCACCCACCATTATACGAGGGCTAGAGCTCCTGACAGTCTTAGTACATGACCCTGGTATAGCAATAGCCTAGTTCCTGGGAGGCCACTTATGTCATTAGTGTTAGATTGTGGCACCCTGTCTATGCGCTCACTTCTGGGTCCGTGAATGTTGCGGGCTGCAATTTTGGCTAGACTGTCCCTTTAAGAAATCAAGTTTCTTGAGAACCCAATGTATTTGGCACATAACATGAGTAATCTGAGGTTTAGGGAACTTGGAATTCTGAAACAAGAAGTGATTGTCTTCTCCTTCCTGGACATTCTACAACATCTTGTTTTGTCCCCTGGCGATTGGTATAGTTCATGGCGTTATTGACGCAGTCGCTCAGGGTGTGCCGAACCCCGCGACCGCTCACCACTATTGTTATACTGAAAGATATCGACTTATCCAATAAAGTGTAATCAAAGCTGGAAGACGACTTCCAAGATGACCTTGGAAGAAGGAAAACCCCCCTTGTCATTGGTGTAGTGTAAACACGCCGGAGCGTTGGCCTTCTCACTGCCAGCGGCCAAAATGACTGATATACGGACACAAAGTACAAGGGCAGGTGGAGAACCACAAGTCACAGCATGCAGATGGGCGAAAAGCTATATAGAGGAGCATTATACAGGTGCAAGATACCGATGAACAGCCCCTCACACTGACCATATATTGGGGGGCTGCTTAGTAGTATGCTTGCACATAGATAAGAAACATAAAGGGTCCTGGACCAGCTGATACATGTGCTGCACCATGCAGGCTTAAGGGCCATTTAGACAACGATTATCACTCAAAATTCGTTGTAACCATCAAAAGTGAGTGATGGTTTTGCTTTTAAAGACGGATGTTTTAACCTAACGAAAATCGTTGGAAAATAGAGGTAGCGGCCGAGTGCTGCAGGCGTTAGATTATCACTGTGTAGCGTTTGCATTAAACGATAATTGAGCGATAGTCGCCTGTTTAGCAGAGACAGAAACTAGATGTCTAATATAAAAGTAAAAAAAGAGAGGCCTATTCTAGGTGATCTACGTTAAGGAATTGTGAGAGCGTTATAGAAAAAAAACAAGGTGGTGCAAACGATAGTATTCTTGTCATTGGAATGTAAATAATCTCTTGGCAGTATGGAGATTTCACTCTCACAAATGTGTCGGTCAGTGACGAAATCTGCGTGAGCCTTAATAAAAATAACCGTGAATCCAAGACCTTCGCACGTGCGTTTAAAATGGCAAATTATTTTTTTAATGATCTTGGTTGCTGCTTGCAGGGTGCGTCACAACGGCACGGCCAATGGTGGAGCACTAGGTGGGCGTGTGAAAATCGAAGATTTGTCCTCCCGACAGCCAATCACTCTGCCTTTAGCCGGCTGAATGTACGCCCCACCAAAGGATTAAACACTCCCCTCAAATCGCTGAATGGCTGAACAAATGTCATTAAAACCAAACGAAAAGCAAACCGCGGAATGATGGATTTTAAGCGGACCGATGAACAACGATGAACGAATAGGTAACGAAAAATGCACGATGGGCGCGCGTTTACACACAGCGATTATCACTCAAAAGACGGCTTTGAGCGAATCTCGTTGTGTCTAAATGGGCCTTTAGACCAGCTGCACACATCGGGGTCAGATTCTGTATGTTGGAGCCCGCAGTTAAATCCGGCATTGACCCCGGCTGGCGTCTTTATTCTTCTTCATCTGTATTGCTGATGGCTGCAGCGAGCAGTTCTCAGAAATGCACAGTACAGATTTTTTTATAAAAATGTTTTTTTTCCCGCGCCGTCGCTAGGCAATGAATGTTAATTGCGGTTGGGCTGCGGGTTTGATGGCTTCCATTGACTTCAATGGAAGCGGTCCATGCGGAATCCACACTAAAATAGAATGTGAATTGTGATTTTCACGCGCAGAGGAAAAAAATCGCAGCGCTTCGGCGACTGTGCAGGAAAAAGCACTTTTGCATTGCACGTTCCAAACGGTATTTGCTGCAGATCCTTGGTGTGGACACAGACTATGGATTCCACAATGCAAATCGGTTTGTGTGTAGCCGGCCTTGGGCTACTTGCACACAGATGATATTTCTGTCCGACTTAACCCTTTCCAATCCACTGTCTGACGTCTAAAGACATTATGATTTAAGGCTGTACAGTTCCAATTTTGGAAGATGTCCGTCGGGGTTCTCTTACTGTATATTGCCAGCCTCTCTGCTGTCGGAGCCTATCCAACATGTCACCTCATGCAGTACTGGCTTTAGCCAGCAGATAGCGCCGTTGTGTAACAGCAGAAAAAGAGTAAGCCCCCTAGGAAAACCTGGATACAAATTGGATTGGAAAGGATTAAGGCCCTTTTATACAGGATGGTGTAACCCCAAGGGGTTTTGAACGATAGCTGTCCCGTGTGAATGGACCTTTAGGCTAACTTTACAAGGGCGAGTGCGATATGGTGCCGGGAATCCCATCCAAGTAGAAAGAAACTAAACCCAGCATGTCCTATTTTTGTCCAACCTGACAAAAATAGCTCATGTACATGTGCTGGGTGCAAACATACATTGGGCAGCACACGGATTTCCATATGCTATCAGATGCGCCTTGCGCCTGAGACTAGTGGGTGCAACGTAAAATTCGTCGATGTGTATGAAGCCTTATAACCTATTAATGATGCCACATACCATTCAGTTTGGTGGGTTGTCCTGCACCTCTAAAGTGAACCATGCTGGCAGTGCCATAACACTCCCCTGACATTTGAAGCCGGACTAACTAATATCTTGCATTTATTGTTAATTTTGTAGCAAGCAATATGGTTTTAGATGTTGGTGGAGCCCGGGGTGTTAGCGCCAGTGTGATTCACTACTGAGGTGCAGGGCAACCGTTAGGCCTGAATCGTATGTGACATGATTAATAGGCTGTAAGCCTGCATGGTGCAGTACATAAATCGGCTGGTCTGGCACCCTTTGTGTGTCTTATCTATGTGCAAGTATAAAGGTGCATTTACACGCAGATGATCGCTCAAAATCTTTGACAGTTTTGAGTGATCATTTTGCATTAGCCTATTAGAAGCTAAGCAGCTTTATTTGCGTGTATTTAAAGAACAGCAGGTGGTCTGTTCTCTAAATACATCACTAATGTTCTCCAGCAGAGCAGCTACTGAAAGAATGTTATCAGCACTGCCCACGGAGAACTCAGGATGCGGTCCCTCTTATCAGGGATGACTGATTTTAAGCTGAGCTGTACTCTGCGATGGATGATGGGTGCACATTTACACGCAACAATTATCGCTCAAAAGATGTCTTTGAGCAATAATTGTTGAGTGTAAAAGGAACTTAACACCAAGCAGCCCCCCAATATGAGGTCGGTGTGAGGGGTTGTTCATCAGTATTTTGCACCTGTGTAATGCTTCTCCATATTGCAGATTGGCTGTCTGCACGCTAAGACTTGTGGTTTTACACCTGCCCTTGTATCAGTAAGTATATGTTCAGGGGAGGGGGGCTGTCAGAGTAATGGGTCACGACGTGGTGTTGCAAGGGGGGTGCTGTCACAGTAATTGGTCTTGCGGGTGGAGGGGGCGGCCCTGTCACAGTAATTGGTGTTGCGGGGGGAGGGGGCAGCCCCATCACAGTAATTTGCCGTGCGGGGTGAGGGGTGCAGTCACAGTAATTTCCCGCGCGGAGTGAGGAGTGCTGTCACAGTAATTTGCCGCGCGGAGTGAGGGGTGCTGTCACAGTAATTTGCCGCGCGGGGTGAGGGGTGCTGTCACAGTAATTTGCCGCGCCATGTGAGGGATGCTGTTACAGTAACTTGTTGCGTGGGGGGAGGGGTGCTGTCACAGTAATTTGTCACGTGGGGTTGGGGGACGGTGCTGTCACAGTAATTTGTTGCAAAGGGGGGAGGAGTGCTGTCACAGTAATTTGTCACGTGGGGTTGGGGGACGGGTGCTGTCACAGTAATTTGCCGCGCGGGGTGAGGGGTGCTGTCACAGTAATTTGCCATGCAGGGTGGGGGGTGCTGTCACAGTAATTTGTCACGTGGGGTTGGGGGAGGGCTGCTGTCACAGTAATTTGTTGCGTAGGGGGGAGGAGTGCTGTCACAGTAATTTGTCACGTGGGGTTGGGGGATGGGTGCTGTCACAGTAATTTGCTGCGCGGGGCGAGGGGTGCAGTCACAGTAATTTGCTGCGCGGGGCGAGGGGTGCTGTCACAGTAATTTGCCACACGGGGTGAGGGGTGTTGTCACAGTAATTTGCTGTGCAGGTTGAGGGGTGCTGTCACAGTAATTTGCCGCGCGGGGTGAAGGGTGCTGTCACAGTATTTTTGCCGTGCGGAGTGAGGGGTGCTGCCACAGTAATTTGTTGCGTAGGGGGGAGGAGTTCTGTCACAGTAATTTGCCGCGCATTGTGAGGGGTGCTGTCACAGTAATTTGTCACGTGGGGTTGGGGGACTGTTGCTGTCACAGTAATTTGTTGCGTGGGGCGGAGGAGTTCTGTTCCAGTAATTTGTCGCGCATTGTGAGGGGTGCTGTCACAGTAATTTGCCGTGCAGGGTGAGGAGTGCTGTCACAGTAATTTGCTGCGCATTGTGAGGGGTGCTTACACAGTAATTTGCCGCGCGGGGTGCTGTCCCAGTAATTTGTTGCGTGGGGTTGGGGGACGGGTGCTGTCACAGTAATTTGTTGCGTAGAGGGGAGGAGTGCTGTCACAGTAATTTGCTGCGTGGGGCGAGGGGTGCTGTCATAGTAATTTGCCGCGCGGGGTGAGGGGTGCTACCACAGTAATTTGCCCGCGCGGGCTGAGGAATGCTGTCACAGTAATTTGCCGCGCGGGCTGAGGAATGCTGTCACAGTAATTTGCCTCGCGGGGTGAGGGGTGCTGTCACAGTAATTGGCCTCGCAGGGTGAGGGGTGCTCTCACAGTAATTTGCCGCACGGGGTGAGGAGTGCTGTCACAGTAATTTGCCTCGCGGGGTAAGGGGTTCTGTCACAGTAATTTGCCTCGCGGGGTGAGGGGTGCTGTCACAGTAATTTGCCTCACGGGGTGAGGGGTGCTGTCACAGTAATTTGTTGCATGGGGGAGGGGTGCTGTCACAGTAATTTGTCACGTGGGGTTGAGGGACAGGTGCTGTCACAGTAATTTGCTGCGTGGGGTGAGGGGTGCTGTCACAGTAATTTGCTGCGCGGGGCGAGGGGTGCTGTCACAGTAATTTGCCGCGCGGGGTGAGGGGTGCTGTCACAGTAATTTGTTGCGTGAGAGGAGGGGTGCTGTCACAGTAATTTGTCACGTGGGGTTGGGGGACGGGTGCTGTCACAGTAATTTGTTGCGTAGGGGGGAGGAGTGCTGTCACAGTAATTTGCTGCGCGGGGCGAGGGGTGCTGTCATAGTAATTTGCCATGTGGGGTGAGGGGTGCTGTCACAGTAATTTGCGGCGCGGGTTGAGGGGTGCTGTCACAGTAATTTGCGGTGCAGGGTGAGGGGTGCTGTCACAGTAATTCGCCGCGCGGGATGAAGGGTGCTGTCACAGTAATTCGCCGTGCGGGGTGAAGGGTGCTGTCACAGTAATTCGCCGTGCGGGGTGAAGGGTGCTGTCACAGTATTTTTGCCATGCGGAGTGAGGGGTGCTGCCACAGTAATTTGTTGTGTAGGGGGGAAGAGTTCTGTTACAGTAATTTGTCACGTGGGGTTGGGGGACGGGTGCTGTCAGAGTAATTTGCTGCGCGGGGTGAGGGGTGCGTACACAGTAATTTGCCAGGCAGGGGAGGGGTGCTGTCGCAGTAATTTATTGCGTAGGGGGAGGGGTGCTGTCACAGTAATTTGTCATGTGGAGTTGGGGGACGGGTGCTGTCACAGTAATTTGTTACGTAGGGGGGAGGAGTGCTGTCACAGTAATTTGCTGCGTGGGGCGAGGGTTGCTGTCACAGTAATTTGCCGCGCGGGGTGAGGAATGCTGTCACAGTAATTTGCCTCGTGGGGTGAGGGGTGCTGTCACAGTAATTTGCCTTGCGGGGTGAGGGGTGCTGGCACAGTTATTTGCCTCGCGGGGTGAGGCGTGCTGTCACAGTAATTTGCCATGCGGGGTGAGGGGTGCTGTCCCAGTAATTTGTTGAATGGGGGGAGGGGTGTTGTCACAGTAATTTGTCACGTGGGTTTGGGGGACTGTTGCTGTCACAGTAATTTGTTGCGTAGGGGGGAGTAGTTCTGTCACAGTAATTTGCTGCGCATTGTGAGGGGTGCTGTCACAGTAATTTGCCGTGCAGGGTGAGGGGTGCTGTCCCAGTAATTTGTTGCGTGGGGGGAGGGGTGCTGTCACAGTATTTTGTCACGTGGGGTTGGGGGACGGGTGCTGTCACAGTAATTTGTTGCGTAGAGGGGAGGAGTGCTGTCACAGTAATTTGCTGCGTGGGGCGAGGGGTGCTGTCACAGTAATTTGCCGCGCGGGGTGAGGAATGCTGTCACAGTAATTTGCCGCGCGGGCTAAGGAATGCTGTCACAGTAATTTGCCTCGCGGGGTGAGGGGTGCTGTCACAGTAATTTGCCTTGCAGGGTGAGGGGTGCTGTCTCAGTAATTTGCCGCGCGGGCTGAGGAATGCTGTCACAGTAATTTGCCTCGCCGGGTGAGGGGTGCTGTCACAGTAATTTGCCTCGCAGGGTGAGGGGTGCTCTCACAGTAATTTGCCTTGCGGGGTAAGGGGTTCTGTCACAGTAATTTGCCACGCGGGGTGATGGGTGCTGTCACAGTAATTTGTTGCGTGTGGGGAGGGGTGCTGTCACAGTAATTTGTCACGTTGGGGTTGGGGGACGGGTGCTGTCACAGTAATTTGTTGCGTGGGGTGGGTGGTGCTGTCACAGTAATTTGTCATGTGGGGGGAGGTGTGCTGTCACAGTAATTTGTCACAGGGGGGTGGTGGACGGGGTGCTGTCACAGTAATTTTTTGCGTGGGGGGGAAGAGTGCTGTCACAGTAATTTGTCGCACGGGATGAGTGGTGCTGTCACAGTAATTTGCCGCATGGGGTGAGGGGTGCTGTCATAGTAATTTGCCGCGCGAGGGGGGGAGGGGTGCTGTCACAGTAATTTGCCGCTCCATGTGAGGGGTGCTGTCACAGTAATTTGTTGTGTGGAAGGGAGGGGTGCTGTCACAGTAATTTGCCACGTGGGGTAGGGGATGGGTGCTGTCACAGTAATTTGTTGCGCAGGGTGAGGGGTGCTGTCACAGTAATTTGTCATGTGGGGGGAGGTGTGCTGTCACAGTAATTTGTCACAGGGGGGTGGCTGGAGGGGTGTTGTCACAGTAATTTGTTGCGTGGGGGGGAGGAGTGCTGTCACAGTAATTTGTCGCAAGGGGTGTTCTGTCACAGTAATTTAGAAAGGAAGAACCAGGCAGCATTCATTAAAATCCTCTTCTTTATTGAGTAACCATGAGGAAGCAAGGCTGCTTGCTTCCTCATGGTTACTCAATAAAGAAGAGGATTTTAATGAATGCTGCCTGGTTCTTCCTTTCTACATTGCTGACCAACGGTGGACCCAGGGAGTCGGGACCCTAACTGGGCTATTGCATAGTGCCTTGCACCAGCGGTGTGGCTGAATCTTTGGAGTGCTGCTGTGTTTCTTTTTTCTTCTTGTGTCACAGTAATTTGTCGCACAGGGTAGGAGTGCTGTCACAGTAATTTGTCGCAAGGGGTGAGGGGCGGCTGTCAGAGGATTGAGGGGGGTTGTCGCAGTAATTTGTCGTGGTGATTGGGGGGGAGGGACTGTCACAGTAATTTGATACGCCGGGGTTGGGGGCCTGTTACCACTACTACTCGGGGCAGTGTCTGGGAGAATGGGGGGGGTGTCAGGTGGGGCTGTAAACATTACTATTCGTGACAGTGTGTGTGTGTGTGGGGGGAGGGGGGGAAATTTTCCATTACTACTGGGGGCAGTGTCAAGGAGGGGGGGGGAGCATCACCATTGCTACTGGGGCAACTATTGGTGGTTACTGATGCTGCTGGGGCTGCTACTGTGGGGGCACTGATGCTGCTGGGGCTGCTACTGTGGGGGCACTATGTGGGAGTACTATGTTATGTGGGGTCATTGGCGGGGCAGTGGGGGTGTACCATATAGGCGCACGATGTAGGGCACTGTGGGGACACCATGTGGGAGCCCTGTGTTATTGGGAGCACTGTGGGAGTACTATGTGGGAGCACGATGTTATGCAGGGGCACCGTGGGAGCACTATTCTATGGGTAGGCACTATGTGGGAGCACTGTGTAGGTACTTTTAATTACTTTCAATGGGACAGAATCGCGATCTCCTGCTAGAGCTGTGACAGTTGTAGCAGGAGATTCCTTTATCCCCACAGCATGTCCCCTCATCACTGGACACTGGGACAGCACTGTCACATCATTGTCACATCATTGTCCCAGTGTCCAGTGATGAGGAGACATGCTGTGGGGATGAAGGAATCTCCTGTCAGAGCTGTCACAGCAGTAGCAGGAGATCGTGATGCTCTCTTTCCCCATTCCAGTCATGTGACCAGCGTCGTCGGGATCATGCAAGCTGAGGAAGAGAGAGAGAGCAGTGCATCAGGGGAACTACCCGGGCAGCGCCATCTTTGAAAGTTTGTATAGGTCAGCTGTACAAGGAGAAGATAATGAATAAAAAGGTGAGTAGAATATGGTTTTTATGTGTAATGCTGTATTGTGTGATGCATTCACTTTACAGGGCATTAATGTAAAAAAAAAAATCGCTTTGGGCGGCGGGACAACCCCTTGTCTATAAGTAGTTAAAAACAAGTATTTATGGCAAGAGACAACGGGTGCACATGTTTTTTCTAGCTAACTACAAGCTTTTCCATCTGTCGCATGACTGGATATGACTTTCTAGTGGTAATCCTCACTTCTGGTGATAAGGCCGCGATACACTACAAGCCGCAGTGAATGCCACACCCAAATCCACAGTTAGACCTGCAGATTTTGATGCGGAATTGAAAATGGCTTAAAACCTGTCTGCAATTCCGCATTAAAATCTGCAGTTAGTGCAGATTTTAGTGCAGACTTCAGGGACAGCAATGCTCAACGCTGCTGCAGAATATTCAGTCCGTGTGAAAGGTTCCTTAGTGTAAAATGTTATAGGTATCACTAGAGACACACGCATAATAATCAGGTACAGGCAGGATTATTGATGTCCTAGTGTTACAAATATATGTGCAACGTATATCACGCTGTGCTCCAGATGCTGGTAAACGTCTGGGTCGTGAAGTCAATAAACAGCAAGGAGCAGAGGGGTGACTGAGTGCAAAAAAAAAAAGACTTTCATAGAACAACTATGCTCTCTGATAAAGGAGGGGATGATAGCATGAATAAACGTCCATATTACAACCCCACCTCCAGGGTCATCTGTAGTTATACAGGTACAAGACAGGAGGATCTATGTCTCTACTCCTTTCTGCAGTCTGTAAGCAACTCTTCACAGCGCCCTCCTCCTGCATGGTGTCTAAAATGGGAACCGGCTGAAGGGGTAGCGCACTCCAACTTGCTCTATCGCAGTTTGACAAGATTTAAAACAAGATTAAGATCATAGCTCTATCTAGCACAAGATAGAACCATTAGTACAAAGAACGTATCTTGACTAGGTCCTTGACTACTGCAGGGAAAGATTTTTTAGGATAACTGTCCGTCAGAAAACATTACAATACAGAAGTATTGCAATGTATTTTACAAGTAATCACATGTTCAAGTCCCCTTGTGGGACTAAAATAAAGTGAAAAGAAGTTTGATAAAATGATTAAAAATGTGATTTAAAAAAATCAAATAAATTCAATACATTATATGGAACACTAAATTGTACCATTAAATAATACAAGTCATCCTACAAAGAACCACATATGGCTTATGTTGGTGGAAAAAGTATGTCTCTCGGGAAGGCAGGGATGAAAGGGGTTAAATTATGAAAAAAACTTGAGCTGCATGAGATAGTGATGGCCAAATAATCAAATTTAAACAGGACAAGATACTTATCTTTGCAGTTGTTGACCTTTATAATGTACTAGCTAATATACCCGGCTTCGCCCGAGTTATTTTGGTACTGGTGTTTATCTGGTGTTCACACAGAAAATCTTATGAAGTAATTGTTACTTTAGAGATACCAAGGAAAAAAATATGTTCACCATTTTGCAGGAAACACCATGTGGAGGTAACCATGCGATGTTTCCTTTATATAAAATGACATCAGGAAGTGAGAGAATTAGATTACATACGTAAATTTTGGACGTTAATTCTTTTGCACTTAGAATTGAATAATCGAGTTGGGACCCATTAACGTTTTCTATTTATGACATAATCAATGCTCGTGCCAAATTTCAAGTTTCTATGACATCAGGAAGTGAGAGAATTAGATTACGTACATAAAATTTGGACGCTAATTCTTTTGCACTTAGAATTGAATAACTGAGTTGGGACCCATTAACTTTTCCTATTTATGACATAATCAATGCCCGTGCCAAATTTCAAGTTTCTATGACATTGGAAAGTTGGAGAATTAGATTACGAATGTAAAATTTGAACGCTAATTGTTTTGCGCTTAGATTTGAATAATCGAGTTGGGACCAATTAGCTTTTTCTATTTATGACATAATCAATGCTCGTGCCAAATTTCATGTTTCTACAACATCGGGAAGTTGGAGAATTAGATTTTGCACGTAAAATTTGAACGCTAATTCTTTTGCACTAGATATGAATAATCGAGTTGGGACCCCTTTCATGTTTCTACAACATCAGGAAGTTGGAGAATTAGTAGCGAGTCAGTCAGTGAGTCAGTGAGGGCCTTCGTCTTTATATATATAGACTAGCTGATATACCCGGCTTCGCCCGAGTTAATTTGGTACTGGTGTTTATCTGGTGTTCACACGGAAAATCTTCTGAAGCTGTGGTTACCTTAGAGATACCGGAAAAACATATGTTCACCATTTTGCATAGTTCTCTGCGTTACCCAGGAAACATCACGGGGAGGTAACCATGCGACGTTTCCTTTATATAAAATGACATCAGGAAGTGAGAGAATTAGATTTCATATGTAAAATGTGGATGCTAATTCTTTTGCACTTAGAATTGAATAATCGAGTTGGGACCCATTAACTTTTCCTATTTATGACATAATCAATGCCTGTGCCAAATTTCACATTTCTATGACACCGGAAAGTGAGAAAATTACATTCCGCATGTAAAATTTGGACGCTAATTCTTTTGCGCTTAGAATTGAATAATCGAGGTGGGACCCATTAACTTTTCCTATTTATGACATAATCAATGCCCGTGCCAAATTTCATGTTTCTATGACACCAAGAAGTGAGAGAATTAGATTCCGTACGTAAAATTTGAACGCTAATTCTTTTGCGCTTAGAATTAAATAATCGAGTTGGGACCCATTAATTTTCCTTTTTATGACATATTCAATGCCCGTTCCAAATTTTAAGTTTCTATGTGAGAAAATTACATTCCGTACATAAAATTTGGACGCTAATTCTTTTGCACATAGAATTGAATAATTGAGTTGGGACCCATTAGCTTTTCCTATTTATGACATAATCAATGCTCCGGCCAAATTTCGCGTTTCTATGACACCGGGAAGTGAGAGAATTAGATTCCGTACGTAAAATTTGGACGCTAATTCTTTTGCACATAGAATTGAATAATCGAGTTGGGACCCATTAGCTTTTCCTATTTATGACATAATCAATGCTCGTGCCAAATTTCACGTTTCTATGACACCGGAAAGTGAGAAAATAACATTCCGTACGTAAAATTTGGACGCTAATTCTTTTGCACATAGAATTGAATAATCGAGTTGGGACCCATTAGCTTTTCCTATTTATGACATATTCAATGCCCGTGCCAAATTTTAAGTTTCTATGTGAGAAAATTACATTCCGTACATAAAATTTGGACGCTAATTCTTTTGCACATAGAATTGAATAATCGAGTTGGGACCCATTAACTTTTCCTATTTATGACATATTCAACGCCCGTGCCAAATTTTAAGTTTCTATGACATTGGGAAGTGAGAGATTTAGATTACGTATGTAAAATTTCTACGCTAATTATTTTGCGCTAGAATTGAATAATCGAGTTGGGACCCAATTACTTTTCCTATTTTGGAGATAATCTATGCTTCTGCCAAAATTCATGTTTCTACGACATCGGGAAGTTGGAGAACTTTTGGCGAGTCAGTGAGTGAGTGAGTGAGTCAGTGAGGGCTTTCGTCTTTATATATATAGATTAGGCCGATTTCACACCTGTGTTAGGGTCAGTTCAGGGTTTCTGTCTCTCTGCACCGTTTTTGAAGGAGAGAAACTGATCTAAAACTGAAAAAAAAATTAGATCAATTTTTTCCTCATTGATTTTAATGGAGTTTCAAACAAACGGAAAGGTTTCCATTCTGTCAGGTTTTTGTTTTTTTTCAACGGAAAAATAATGCTGCAGACGGTACTATTTTTCCATGAAAAAATAAAAAGCATAACCGACAGAATGGAAGCAAAACAGAAGTGGTTTCCATTTTGCTTTTTTTTTGAAAACCCAATGAAATCAATAGGGAAGGGGAGGGATCAATTTTTTAAAGTTGTATTTCAGTTTCTCTCCACCAAAGAATAAGCAGAAAGACAGAAACCCTGAACTGACCCTAACGCCAAAGAAAATTGTAAATTAGATAGCCATCTTCACCCTTTGTAGTATGTTCTCTAAAGCTTTCTATTTTTTTAAAGTTGCAGTTTTTATGGCAGTATTTGATGTTTGTGAGCCAAAACCATTAATGGATCTGGATGGAGAAGTATAACAGCCTTTTTAACAGGCCAAACATTCCTCCCACCGCTCATTCGCCCAACAGTCGGGCCCTGTAAAGGACCAACGATAAGCCAGTGAACGAGCAAAAACCCGTTTGTTGGCTGATCAGCTCGCTAATCTGAGATAAAAATGTTCGCTACTTGGTGGTTGATCTCCCCGCGTAAACATGGAGATGTACGACTGGCCTCTGCCGATGATCGATTGCATTAGCGATCATTCATCCCCATAAGCTGTTTCTTTGCCCGTGTAGGAATGTGTGTTGATAATTACTTCATGTTACTTCAGACTGAGTAAAATGGCAGAAGTTCTTTTTTTATAGTTACAATGTCTTCTAAAGCCACTTTTGACTTTGGTTAAGAGAACGGCCCCATAGTCTGCCACAAAAACTGCAGCTTCTTTAACACGAAGAACCAGTGTGTGAAACCACCTATAATCTATGTAATGTATTCCCTGGAGCCTTTGGCTTCCTTCTCTAAGCCTTCGCTTGTCGCAAGGAATTTTCCTAGGACGGATGTGCACTTATTGGCTACAAGGAGTAAAATAAGCAAACAATAGATGAGGGGAAGGCTCACATCCCACAGGATGTCCCGAAAACATAATCAACCGCCCCCTACAATAAACATAGTGTTGTTCAGAACTGATGTGATCCAGGATTTTCACTGATTACGGAGTAGGTTAATGTCTATTTTAGAAACTTTTGGATCTGGACCGTGGTTGAAATATTTTCTAGAGCTTAAAGTAGTAGTAGGTATGAGCACCATCAGCTATAGTGCTCATATGGCAGATACCCTGGAGTCCATGGAGGTATTTCTTACACTTACCCGGCTCCCCGGATCCAGCTCTGTCACCCTCAAAAGTCAGCACTAGAGATGAGTGAGCAAACTCGCTAAGGACAATTACTCGAGCGAGCATTGTCCTTAGCGAGTACCTGCCCGCTCGGGAGCAAAGGTTTGGCTGCCGGCGCGGGTGAGAGGTGAGTTGCGGCAGTGAGCAGGGGGGAGCCGAGGGAGAGAGAGATCTCCCCTCCGTTCCTCCCCACTCTCCCCTGCCGCTCCCTGCCCGCCACCGGCAGCCAAACCTTTTCTTCCTAGTGTGCAGGTACTCGCTAAGGGCAATGCTCGATCGAGTAATTGCCCTTAGCGAGTATGCTCACTCATCTCTAGTCAGCACAGATCATACAGCCAGACCGCAGGTTGCATGCTGTGCGTGCACACTCCTGTTGATGGCTATGGAAGTGCATCTGCAAAGCACGCAACCGGCAGTCCGGTTGACTTTCAGGGGTGTCAGCGCTGGATCGGGGAGCTGGGTAAGTATAAGAAATACCTCCACAGACTCCAGGGAACTCGTACCTGGTGACAGGTTTACTTTAAAAATCTATTCAGCATATAGCTGGTGCCACTACACTACACTAGAGTAAGCTTTTGGGTACAGCCAGGTGATGTCATAATTTTGGATTCATCTGATGCTTCTACTATCCAATTGAGTACAAGTAAGAAAAGTTTCACCAATTTGCATATCTGCTACAGTCAGCGCATGTTGGAAGTAATAGAATCTCAATAGCTGGACTGCCAAAACCTAATCCCAGCCCAAGGGTAAGCCAGTATGGAAATGTGTCAAAACTACACTAACATTTTTGGGCCTACTTCACTGTTGCAGACTCTGATTTCGACAGGATTTGGTTGTTGATTTTATTTTTAAGACATCATTTTGGGATACATAGAAGTTAACATTTAAATGGAACCTGCCATGTCCTTTATGCTGTCCTCACTGACGGCAGCATAAAGTAGTGAGATGCTGATTTCAGAGGTCTGTCAATTTTGGGGTAGTCCTCCCTGACTGACAGTTACCTAGCTATTAAGCCCCATTTACACGGGACAACTATCAGGCAAACAATGCCCAACACTCATCCCCCCCCCCCCCATGTACTTGCTCCCATGCTGTTGCACAGGAGCGAGTATTGTTGGCATACAGCGGGGCGGCTGCAGGAGAATTCTCTCCTCGCTCTCCCCCACCCCTCTTCATTGATTTAACACAGCGGCCGGTCAGTACTGTAACCCCACTGAACATGTTTGAGATATGCTGGAAAGGGCTGTGAGATCTGCTGCTGCTTAACCGCAAAACTTGCACCAACTGATGGAGCTACTGCACTGGCCATGCATAGAGTGAGCAATGCTACAAAATCAGAACTTTGTTGCCCATGTGAGGGAGGCCTTAATTGTACGGAATCGGTTCCATGTACCTCCTCTAAAACCAGCCACTTCTAGATCAAACACCTTGTGGCTTTCAAAGAATTGACATGCTGCAGATGTTTCACGATATTTTTTCAGAGTTTTCCCATCTACCTTTTTAGCCCGTAAGGATGTTCAGTAGCAGAACTTTCCCTCATTTTTTGCTCATAAGTCTTAGGACTTATTCAGATGGGCGTATATTGGTCGGGTTTTCACGCCCAGCCAATATACGCTGCCCCTCTTTGCAAGGGGAGGAGGTGGGCCGGGGCTAGTGCTCTGAGTTCCGCCCTGTCCCGCCCCCCTCCCATTGCAAACAGTGGCGAGGGGCAGAAGCTCAGTGCACTAACTCCCGCCCCCTCCCCTTGCAGAGAGGGGCAATGTATAAGGGCCGGGCGTGAAGACCCGACGGATATATGCATGTCTGAATAAGCCCTTAATCTCGGATCTATGTTTATTTAGATCAGTTTCAGATTTAGTTGCCCAACTCCAGGACTTAAGACCCCCTTACAGGTCATGTCTTCAGGATTTCCATAGTAGTGTGCAGATGATTAGAATTATTGCCACAAGTGTTCTTTGTATCGTATACTCTGAAAACCTGATCTGCTGTAGCTTCTTGTGGACTGGAGTTGAGAAACTTTGGTTTAGGCCCCATGGACACCTGTGTTTTGGGCTTCTGCATATCTTGATTCTTCAGCTCTGTTCTTGGAGCCGAGCAACAAAAATGCCAGAACCGCCAGATCTGGCACATACTGGAGCTGAATGGTGCTAAACGAACCCCACTGACTATAGTGGGGAACTTCCGGCATTCTGACCAGCATTAAATAGACTGTATGCTGTGCTATTTTGTCCGGGATCTGCGCAGGAGGGTCTGAGCAGAAAGTCTGGTAGATGTGAATGGGGCCTTAGATGAAGACTTATCAGCCTAGATGTCTGTCCTTTGTAAACTCTACTTTTTATAAGTAGATCATATTCCTTGTCTCACATGTGAATACTCCTTTAATAGGAATATATATTCCCTTTGATGAATGACATCTCCTTTAATTATCTATTGCTAATTTTCACAAGGGGGACAGGGAAATGCTTCAGTTTTTCTACCTTTGAAAAAGGACTGTTTTGACTTTTTTTGGGGGGGGAGGGGGGGGGATTTTCAGTGTTACGTCCAACAATGACGCACTGGATCTGTCACCTGCAGATCACCCATAAATACAAATGAACGAGTAACAAAACTGGTATAAAACCAAAATATGGGAAACACCGTCTCTATATAACCTAACACGAGGAAGGGGCCCTGGCTAAACGCAGGGCGATCGCCCCAATAAGGACGGCCTTAACTGCGTGCTTCAGTCCCTAATTGACATTATGTGGGAAAGAGAAATAACACAAGAAAACCAAAACTAGAACTGAAAACAAGCAGAGAACTTAGCTTGAGATGCAGCCGGTAGCTGAACAATCCAGCACCATTGCTCTGAATACTAGCTCAGACAGACAAACACTAAAAATCAATCACAGTTGAGCTCAGTATCAGCCCAGGTAAAATAGCCCTAGTAATTACCCGCAGGCACAACTAAGCACATCACACCTTATACCACACCCACTGAGCCAGAAAATGTAGAAACTTATCCAAAACCAGCACCAGACTTCTCAGCAAGCCAGCAATTTCAGAACCGCCACAACACTCAGCTTGAACTAACTGAATGTGATCAGGTGATTGGGCTGACCTGGATCATTTCGACATCCTGCTCAAAATTCTTACCCTCTCTCAACTAAATTTCATAAATGGTGGGCACTCTATCAGAGGCATCAGGCTGGAAGTTGAAAAATAATGTATCCCCACCAGGGTTTCTTCTCAGTCTAGACACGGAAAAAGCGTTTGATATTTTTATACACTACCCTTTCAGTACAGGAATTTCGGCCAGACTGGGGTGCACTCTCTCACCACTACTTTTTAACTTGTTATTAGCTTCACTGATTTGGCTTATACAAAGTGATACTAATACAGAAGGGATCTCGCTGGGCCCTTAGGATATTAGACTCAGTTTTTGCAGACTATCCTATAATATTTCTGACCCACTCCAAGCAATTATTACCCAGAGCTCGGTACCATCTTTTGCCAAAAATAACACTCTATCTTATATTAATTTTTGCCCCAAAAGAGGCACAGAGTCTTACTTTTGGAGGGTGTCTTATGATCACCTAGCAGGCGCTGTTTGGGTCCCTCCCGGTGGGCTAGCCAATTAAAGCCAGCGCTCGATGAACCAATCACAGCCATTCAATGATGCAATTCAATGAATTGTTGTGATTGGTCTATCGAGTGCCAACTCTGTTTGGCTGTGGCAGCGCTCCTGAATCAATCAGAACAATCATTTGCTGGAGGCATATTCAAGCCCCATCACCAACAAGAGATGCTCCGTCAGCATTAAGGACTGCACAGAAGCCTACAGGAGGGACCTGAATATTGCTTTTCTTTTCACGTAATGTAGTTAGGGCTTATTTTACCCGAAAATATGGGTAGGTCTTATTTTTGGGGAAACGGTAGTTAATACCCACATATGGAAAACTTTCTGGATTTACTGTCAGTCTGATACATTGCAAACATCTCCCAAGCTCATGAAAACACTGCAGCGCCTGCAGTGAGGAGCGCGTACTAACCCGCGCCTGGCGGCCCCGGCTCTTTCATGTGCCGGCTGCCGGGCAGCCGGCGCATGCGCAGACCGGAGCCGGCGGCCGGGTGAGTGACATTTCTGTGCGGGGCTCTGTGAGCCCCACACAGAAATAGGACATGCCGCGGTTTGTTTGCCGCGAGAGATTTCACGCGGCCAAACCGCGGCCGTCTGCATAGGAGTGCGTATTGTAATGTACTCCTATGCAGGCTTTCAGTGGCGGAAATCCCGCGGGATTTCCGCCCGTGTGCAGGTGGCCTTAACATCTCACTTGCTGCAGCTGTGCAATACACATAACAGAATGACTAGACAATTTGAACAGCGCACCTACAAAAAACATGACATGTATGACATTTATGGAGGGAGGCAGGAATAGGTGTACTGGGCCACTACACATAGACCATGAATCATATTTTTAACAATCATGTCACGTAGTGCCTTATCACTGCTTGAATCAAGTATTTCAGTGCTGACAATGTTATCAATTTGATTGGGTGTCAATTTAACCAAAGTAAAATGTGGACATGGGGTAAGCCGCGCTTCTGCCATTCTATGGAATACATAAAGCACAACACTTCTCCATATACTTTTCCTTTATACTCATGCAGGTATCATGGGCTTTTTACAAATGAAGAATAACCATTCTGCCTAAGTTATTAGGATTAACCTTTGAGTCATTTGCTACAGCAGCTTGAAGATGGATGTAATTCTCTGCTCTTAACTTATTTAATGATATATATCACAGTCGTTCGCTTTCAACCCTAACGTACATATCAACATAAAACTGATTGGCCAGTTGTCTACATTGTGATTATCATATTAAAATCGTTTTCTCATATCATCATGTTGTAGGCATAAAAATCCTAACAGGGCACCTGTTGCAGTTATTCTGAGATCTTCGCCTTGCTTTCAGGCTGGACCAGGTTTTTAGCAGTATCTCTGCCTTTCCAGGGGCTGAGGGGTGTGGTGTTGGGTGAGTGATGTCAGTTCTCACCTGTCTCTAGTTGCCCTGCCCTATATAACCTGCTTTAGATCTGACTTCAATTTCTTCCTGGATTGCTGATGAGGAGCACAGATAGCCTCTGGAGTGCCTTTTCCTTGCTGCAGTCTAAGTACCACAGTTGGTTTCTTTTGGTATTCAGGGCTCTCTGGTAAGGATTTATTAGTGGTGAAGATATGCATGTGGGTCCGCACTTATCAGAGCGGTCAGCTTGCTGTTTAGGCAGGGGTCCCTCCTAGGGTAGCGGTTTACAGGGAAGGGATTCCCCTCAGCTTCATTTTGTGTTTCTGTTGTACAGTCATACTTTAGGTTGTGTTGCACATGGTTGTACTTATTTATACGTTGTTGTTTGCCACATGTCCAGTCAAGACGCAACAACACGTTTTTGTTTGCCAAGGAAAAGCCTGTTACAGAGTTGATTTGCAATATTTCAAAGTGATACCCTTCCTGCCCCTTGCTAAAAATGAGCAGATATTGTAATGCGCCATAATATTAATATGCATCAGGCATCCTGGTAATGTCATTACATGCATGTAAAACCATATCACGGGTTGCAAACTGTTTGCCTGTAAGCATGGCTGCAACTCCATTTATCAATGGTGTGTTCTATCGTCTTTCGCGTTCTCCACCTGGCATACGGTCTGCGTGCATCACTAATTTATAATCTTCTCCAGGTATTCCGTCTAAAGCAGTTTTGAAAGTGGTGATAAGATGGTTATGTTCATTCTTTAGATTTTTGAAACAGTATCTTTTCTAACTCCATAAATATTTTGAATTGAAATACATTTTATTAGAACTTATGTTGCTAATTGGAGCCAATTCCATTTGATCTTGAAATATGAAAGTAGGAGAAAAAAACAGGCATTATGATTCCTCTATCCACACCAAATAACGTCATCTGGAAGCAAGAATTGTATTTCCTAATTCTATTTTTAAAAACCACCATGATTCACCGCAGTCATGCAAAAGTAGAGTTTTTAGTGGTTCCTCTGGCTCGCCTAGTGATGAGAGCGAGATTTTCCCACCAGAGCAACCAATACCAACAGTTTCCTCCTTCCATTTTAGCGTTTCGCAGTGCCTACATGTTTGATCCATTCTCCCTGTGATTACTAATTGATGATTAACAGTCAATGAATGGGTCTTAATGAAATGCAGCATCATTAAAACGCAGGTCTCCTTTCTGTCTGTCGTTGAGCAAATAAAATACACTGTCTTTGTGAGTCTTCAGGGGTCTCTGAAGCTGAGAGACGCGTGACGATCAGCATCTAAAATCTGATGGGCCCGAGTTTGCTCTGTGGTCTCAGCAGCTCAAAGGGATGCGTGCCGCTCATCATCTAAGGTCTGGCGGCTCTAATGTCTGTGTAGCTCTAAAAGACACGTGACGGTCAGCAGCATCTAAAGTTTTGCGAACCTGACATTGCTCCAATGTATCTTTACCTCTGAGAGACGCGTGACAGACTGCATCAAGGGTTCGACGGACCTGAGATTGCTCCAATGTCGCTGTAGCTCTAAGGCCGCATCCACACCGGCAACATTACCGTGCGTTTTTTGTCGCTATGCGACAGCGCTACAAATCGCATGTACGCGAATCCCATGCTTTCCAATGTGTTTTTTCACACAAGTGATGTTTTGCAGGCTGCGACATTGCAAGACTAAGAAATCGTGGCATGCGTTATACAGCCGTGATTTGCAATTTTTTTGTAGCCTGAGGAGCCTTCCTGTCTGTTACATTGCATAGCACGAAAACGTGGTTTTAATGCAATGCAACTTTGACAGTAGGAAATTCTGCTGACTAAGCCCTAGCTGCAGAAAAAAAGAATACATCACCTAGAAGCGCTGTCCAGCTCCGCTGCATCTTCTTCCCGGTCCACAGCCCTGTTCTTAATCATCTCTTCTGGCTGGGGATTGAAAAGTCCTTGCCTCCTGGAAGCGCTGCCTCTGATTGGCTAAGCACTCTGACGCTTAGCCAATCAGAGTCAGCACTCAATGAATAGCTGTGATTGGTTCATTGAGCGCTGATTCTGATTAGCTAAGCATCACAGCGCTCAGCCAATCAGAGGCAGCGCTTTCTGGAGTGGGGGATTTTCACTTTCCGGCCAGATGATTAATAGTGTCGGGGACCCGGGGAGAAGATGCAGTGGCGCTGACAGCGCTTCTAAGGTGATGTATTCTTGTTTTGTTTTTTCTGCAGCTAGGGCATCTGAAAATCCTCACAAGTGATGCTACAAAGTCACACGACTTTGTAGCGCCACAAAGTTGCATTATCGCCGTGAGAAAATGCAGCAATAGCGCACGGACCAGCGATGTGATTTTTCTTACGTCGCTATCGTGTCGTCCGCGTGGATTTGGCCTAAGATACGCATTATGCTCATAATCTGAAGTCTGCCGGGCCTGAGATGCTCCGGGGTCTCTACTGCTCTAAGTGTCTTGTCTTTCAGCTAGTTGATGCCTTCTTGCCTCAGCGCGGTCAGCAGATTCTTGGGTTTTAGTAATTTTCGCAGCTTGAGCTCTGCTAGATTTGACTTGTGTGGCACATTAACCCCTTCCCGCTCCAGGACGTACATTTATGTCCTGAAGCGTCGGGGTATGTATGAAGAGAGGTCGCGGGGCGACCTCTCTGCATACAGCGTGGGTGTCAGCTGTTTACTATAGCTGACACCTGCGGGCAATAGCCGCTATCGGCCGATCGCGGCTATTAACCCTTTAAATGCCGCTTTCAATTCTAACAATGGCATTTAAATCCCCCAAAAGATGTTCGGGGGTCCCACACGGCCCCCCCGCGGTGTGATCGGGGGAGCCATGCAGGTGTCATGGCAGCCGGGGGGCCTTATGAAAGGCTCCAGGGCTGCCTTAGCAGGCTGCCTACCAAGCCATCCCCGTGGGGTGGCTTGATAGACTGCCTGTCAAATGGCAGTATGACGTAATGTTATAGCATTACGTCATACTGCAGGAGCGATCAAAGCATCGCTGGTTTTAGACCCCCAGGGGGACTTTAAAGTAAAAAAAAAATCAATAAAGTTTTTTATTAATTGTAAAAAAAAAAAAAATTATAAAAGTTTAAATCACCCCCATTTTGCCATATCTATTATTAAAAATCTAAATCATAAAATAAAAATACATATTTGGTATCGCCGCATCCATAAAAGTCCGATCTATCAAAGTAGCGCATTGTTTTTCCCACATGGTGAACGTCGTCCGAAAAAAAAAGAACGCCAGAAATGCACTTTTTCAGTTACCCTGTCTCCGAGAAAAAAACACAATAAAAAACGATAAAAAAGTTGTATGTATTCCAAATTGGTACTAACGGATAATACAGGACATCCCGCAAAAAATGAGCCCTTACTCAACTACATCAACAGAAAAATAAAAGTTATTGTGCGCACAAGATGACGGCAGAAAATAATTGAAAAAAATTAAATGTCTTTTGAAAAAAAATAGTATACTAAAAACAAAACTATACAAGTTTGGTATCATAGTAATCGTACCGACCCATAGAATAAAGATATCATGTCGCTTTTGTTGCAGTTTGTGCGCTATAGAAACAAGACGCACTGAAAGATGGCGGAATGTCGTTTTCCTTTTTTTATTTTGCTCCACTTATAATTTTGTAACAGTTTTTCAGTACATTATATGGTATTTAAATAGCATCATTTAAAACTACAACTCGTCCCGCAAAAAACAAGCCCTCATACAGCGAGGGCGATGGATAAATAAAGGAGTTATGATTTTTTTAAAGGGGGAGGAAAAAATGAAAAAAAAAATGGCCGCGTCATTAAGGGGTTAAAAGAAGACCAAAAAATGAATAGGAAATGGGGACAAAAAGAAACCATTTCTTACTTTGTAAATGAGGTAAAATAAAAGCTGAGCTGTGATTGGTTGTTATGAGCTGCACTAATTTTCTTTAAACTCTCTATCCATGTTAATGTGTCTTTTGTTCCAGCTTTAATCCCGGGCAATGCCAGGTATTCCTGCTAGCTTAATATCGTAAATGCATACGTGCATCAACGACATCTGCCATTATGTCTGGCCGTTTGGAGAGGCCTAGCTTATAATGTACATCGCACATGCGCAGTACAGATGATGCCGCGCTATTACTAGGCGATGACACGGATCCTGCAACATTTCTGCAATGATGATTGTGGAAGGGCCGCGGGACGGACGGCTTCCATTGACTTCAGTGAAAGCCGTCCATACAGATGCTGAAGGGAATATTGTGATTTCTCCTCCACAACCGGAAAACTGCAATCGATTCCCACTCGTGGAGAGAAAATCGCTTTTTGCCATAGCATGCTATTGGCGATATTTGCTGCGGATTCTGCCTGATCCGGATTCCGCAATGTAAAACCACCCGTGTGCAGGCGGCCAAACTACTCCCACTGCTGCAAGACAGTACGCATGTATGCTGGGACCAGAAGACAGGAGAAATCGGGCTGTTATACATGCTGCTGCTCTGTGTGCGCTCTCTAGCAGTAGCATAAGAAGAAGTGAGAACATGTTGTGTGCTGTCTGGGAGGCACGGACAGGGCCTTACTGCAGTGCGGGGGGACCAAAAAGGGCCTTACTGCAGTGCGGGGGGACCGAAAAGGGCCTTACTGCAGTGCGGGGGGACCGTAAAGGGCCTTACTGCAGTGCGGGGGGACCGTAAAGGGCCTTACTGCAGTTCGGGAGGCACGGACAGGGCCTTACTGCAGTGCGGGGGGGGGGGGGGGGGGGGGGACGGACCGAAAAGGGCCTTACTGCAGTGCGGGGGGACCGAAAAGGGCCTTACTGCAGTGCGGGGGCACGGACAGGGAGCACGTAGGCTAACCTTGTTATAATGTATAGGTACTATTGGTATGTGGGGATAGAGGGCACTGTTGGTTTGTGAGAGTCACAGAGGAGGCACTGTTTTTATACAAGCTATAACCTATTAGAGGGATGAAGAAGCCACCAAGTATCACAGAATTGTAGTTGTTGTAAGAGTCTTTTAAACCTTGGATACAAAAGAAAGGTTGGGAAGGCCTATAGAAATGTCAAAAGTTAAGTCAAGTATGAGATTGAAATCCTTGCATAGCAGCACAGTTTCCTGCACCAAGGAAAGGTCTCTGTCTATTAAATCAAGAAGGAAGGCAACTAGAGATGAGCGAACGTACTCGTCCGAGCTTGATATTCGTGCGAATATTAGGGTGTTCGGGATGCTCGTTACTCGTAACGAGTACCACGCGGTGTTCTGGTTACTTTCAGTTTCCTCTCTGAGACATTAGCGCGCTTTTCTGGCCAATTGAAAGACAGAGAAGGCATTACAACTTCCCCCTGTGACGTTCAAGCCCTATACCACCCCCCTGCTGTGAGTGGCTGGGGCGATGAGATGTCACCCGAGTATAAAAGTCGGCCCCTCCCGCGGCTCGGCTCAGATGCCGTGTGAGTTAGTGAGGGAAAGTGCTGTTCTATTGGAGTTGCTGTAGGGAGAGTGTTTGTAGTGAGTGTAGGCTTCAAGAACCCCAACGGTCCTTCGTAGGGCCACATCTACGTGTGTGCAGGCTGCTGTTAGCAGTGGAAAATTTATTTATTTTTTCTCAAAATCGGCAGTGCAGAGCATTGCACCCGGTATTAGGGACAGAAGTGGTGCTTAGGCAGGGAGAGTGTTAGGAGTGAGTGTAGCCTTCAAGAACCTCAACGGTCCTTTCTAGGGCCAAATTTAACCGTGTGCAGTACTGTGCTGGCTGCTGTTAGCAGTGTTGCATATTTTTTTTTCTCTAAAAATCGTCTGTGCAGAGCATTGCACCCTCCATTGATACTACAGGGACAGAATTGTGTAGGCAGGGCCACAACACAGTTATTGTTCATTGAATATCCGCAGTGGGGCCTTCCCTTTGCAAAAAAGCGAAAAAATTATATTTGGCCTGCCTGTGTCAGTCCTAAGGTCTCCGTGTACGTGTGTGCTGCGTGGAGAACGTACAAAAATCAAACGCAACCAGCTACGGTTTACTGCAGGCTTGCGCCATTGTCTTTCCTGACTGGCAAATACCTGCTCTGCCAGAGTTAATAACTCTGCTACACTAAAGTTGTGTGACACTTTTTCAGGGCCACACCACAGTTATTAAACATATTGTTCATTGAATATACGCAGTGGGGCCTTCCCTTTGCAAAAAAGCGAAAAAATTATATTTGGCCTGCAGGCTTGCGCCAATTTATTTCCTGCCTGGGAAATCAAATCACTGGTAATACAGCATGCTGAGGGGTAGGGGTAGGCCTAGAGGACGTGGACGCGGCCGAGGACGCGGAGGGCCAAGTGAGGGTGTGGGCACAGGCCGAGCTCCTGATCCAGGTGTGTCGCAGCCGACGGCTGCGCGATTAGGAGAGAGGCACGTTTCTGGCGTCCCCACATTCATCGCCCAATTAATGGGTCCACGCGGTAGACCTTTATTAGAAAATGAGCAGTGTGAGCAGGTCCTGTCCTGGATGGCAGAAAGTGCTTCGAGCAAGCTATCATCCACCCAGAGTTCTGCGCCGTCCAGTGCTGCAAATCCGAATCCTCTGTCTGCTGCTCCTCCTTCCTCCCAGCCTCCTCACTCCACTACAATGACACATGCTCAGGAGCGGGAACACTCCCAGGAACTTTTCTCGGGCCCCTGCTCAGATTGGGCAGCAGTGGTTCCTCTACCACCAGAGGAGTTTATCGTCACTGATGCCCAACCATTGGAAAGTTCCCGGGGTCCGGGGGATGAGGCTGGGGACTTCCGGCAACTGTCTCAAGACCTTTCAGTGGGTGAGGAGGACGATGACGATGAGACACAGTTGTCTTGCAGTGAGGTAGTAGTAAGGGCAGTAAGTCCGAGGGAGCAGCGCACAGAGGATTCGGAGGAAGAGCAGCAGGACGATGAGGTGACTGACCCCACCTGGTGTGCAACGCCTACACAGGACAGGTCTTCAGAGGGGGAGGCACGGGCAGCAGCAGGGCAGGTTGCAAGAGGTAGTGCGGTGGCCAGGGGTAGAGGCAGGGCCAGACCGAATAATCCACCAAGTGTTTCCCAAAGCGCCCCCTCGCGCCATGCCACCCTGCAGAGGCCGAGGTGCTCTAAGGTCTGGCAGTTTTTCACAGAGACGCCTGACGACCGACGAACAGTGGTGTGCAACCTTTGTCGCGCCAAGATCAGCCGGGGAGCCACCACCAACAGCCTGACCACCACCAGCATGCGCAGACATATGATGGCCAAGCACCCCACAAGGTGGAACGAAGGCCGTTCACCGCCTCCGGTTTGCACCGCTGCCTCTCCCCCTGTGCCCCAACCTGCCACTGAGATACAACCCCCCTCTCAGGACACAGGCACGACCGTCTCATGGCCTGCACCCACACCCTCACCTCCGCTGTCCTCGGCCCAATCCAGCAATGTCTCGCACCGCACCGTCCAGCCGTCGCTAGCGCAAGTCTTTGAGCGGAAGCGCAAGTACGCCGCCACGCACCCGCACGCTCAATCGTTAACCGTCCACATAGCCAAATTTATCAGCCTTGAGATGCTGCCGTATAGGGTTGTGGAAACGGAGTCCTTCAAAGCTATGATGGCGGCGGCGGCCCCGCGCTACTCAGTTCCCAGTCGCCACTACTTTTCCCGATGTGCCGTCCCAGCCCTGCACGACCACGTCTCCCGCAACATTGTACGCGCCCTCACCAATGCGGTTAGTGGCAAGGTCCACTTAACTACGGACACGTGGACAAGCACAGGCGGGCAGGGCCACTACATCTCCCTGACGGCACATTGGGTGAATTTAGTGGAGGCTGGGACAGAGTCAGAGCCTGGGACCGCTCACGTCCTACCCACCCCCAGAATTGCGGGCCCCAGCTCGGTGGTGGTATGTTCGGCGGTGTATGCTTCTTCCACTAAAGCACCCTCCTCCTCCTCCTCCTCCTCAACCTCTGTCTCGCAATCTAGATGTGTCAGCAGCAGCAGGACGTCGCCAGCAGTCGGTGTCGCGCGGCGTGGCAGCACAGCGGTGGGCAAGCGTCAGCAGGCCGTGCTGAAACTACTCAGCTTAGGAGATAGGAGGCACACGGCCCACGAACTGCTGCAGGGTCTGACAGAGCAGACCGACCGTTGGCTTGCGCCGCTGAGCCTCCAACCGGGCATGGTCGTGTGTGACAACGGCCGTAACCTGGTGGCGGCTCTGCAGCTCGGCAGCCTCACGCACGTGCCATGCCTGGCCCACGTCTTTAATTTGGTGGTTCAGCGCTTTCTGAAAAGCTACCCACGCTTGTCAGACCTGCTCGTGAAGGTGCGCCGGCTCTGCGCACATTTCCGCAAGTCCCACACGGACGCTGCCACCCTGCGCACCCTGCAACATCGGTTTAATCTGCCAGTGCACCGACTGCTGTGTGATGTGCCCACACGGTGGAACTCTACGCTCCACATGTTGGCTAGGCTCTATGAGCAGCGTAGAGCTATAGTGGAATACCAACTCCAACATGGGCGGCGCAGTGGGAGTCAGCCTCCTCAATTCTTTTCAGAAGAGTGGGCCTGGTTGGCAGACATCTGCCAGGTCCTTCGAAACTTTGAGCAGTCTACCCAGGTGGTGAGCGGCGATGCTGCAATCATTAGCGTCACCATTCCTCTGCTATGCATCTTGAGAACTTCCCTGCAAACCATAAAGGCAGCCGCTTTGCGCTCGGAAACAGAGCCGGGGGAAGACAGTATGTCGCTGGATAGTCAGAGCACCCTCCTGTCTATATCTCAGCGCGTTCAGGAGGAGGAGGAGGAGGAGCATAAGGAGGATGAGGAGGAGGGGGAAGAGACAGCTTGGCCCACTGCTGACGGTACCCATGCTGCTTGCCTGTCATCATTTCAGCGTGTATGGCCTGAGGAGGAGGAGGAGGATCCTGAAAGTGATCTTCCTAGTGCGGACAGCCATGTGTTGCGTACAGGTACCCTGGCACACATGGCTGACTTCATGTTAGGATGCCTTTCTCGTGACCCTCGCATTCAACGCATTCTGGCCACTACGGATTACTGGGTGTACACACTGCTCGACCCACGCTATAAGGAGAACCTTCCCACTCTCATTCCCGAAGAGGAAAGGGGTTCGAGAGTGTTGCTATACCACAGGACCCTGGCGGACAAGCTGATGGTAAAATTCCCATCCGACAGCGGTAGTGGCAGAAGGCGCAGTTCCGAGGGCCAGGTAGCAGGGGAGGTGCGTAGATCGAGCAGCATGTACAGCCCAGACAGTGCAACAGTCTTTAAGGGCCTGGCCAGCTTTATGGCTCCCCAGCAAGACTGTGTCACCGCTCCCCAGTCAAGGCTGAGTCGGCGGGAGCACTGTAAAAGGATGGTGAGGGAGTACGTAGCCGATCGCACGACCATCCTCGGTGACGCCTCTGCCCCCTACAACTACTGGGTGTCGAAGCTGGACACGTGGCCTGAACTAGCGCTGTATGCCCTGGAGGTGCTTGCTTGTCCTGCGGCTAGCGTCTTGTCGGAGAGGGTGTTTAGTGCGGCTGGGGGAATCATCACAGATAAGCGTACCCGCCTGTCAACCGACAGTGCCGACAGGCTAACACTCATCAAGATGAACAAAGCCTGGATTTCCCCAGACTTCTCTTCTCCACCAGCGGACAGCAGCGATACGTAAGCAATACGTAGGCTGCACCCGCGGATGGAAGCTACGTTCTCTCTCACCATCCAAAACGGGGACATTTCTGCTTCATCAATCTGTGTCTAATATTCCTCCTCCTCCTCCTCCTGCTCCTCCTCCTGAAACCTCACGTAATCACGCTGAACGGGCAATTTTTCTTAGGGCCACAAGGCTCACTCATAATTTTTCTAAACAATTTTTATATGTTTCAATGCTCTTAAAAGCGTTGAAACTTTAACTTGAACCAATTTTTCGTTAAACTGGGCTGCCTCCAGGCCTAGTTACCACTTAAGCCACATTAACCAAAGCGATTAATGGGTTTCACCTGCCCTCTTGGTTGGCCATGGCCAATTTTTTTGATGTACATTAGTACTGTTGATTCAGCAATTTTTGTGGGCCCTCGCCTACAGTGTAATCAAATGAATTTTTAGCCCACCTGCATTACAGCTGATGTTACATCCGCTGTGTTGGGCAATGCAATGGGATATTTTTGTGTACCGCCGGTGGGTTCCAGGGAGCCACCCATGCTGTAGGTGCACACGGAGTTTAACCTACATGTGTCCACTTGTAAAGAACCCCAGTCTGACTGGGGCATGCAGTGTGGGCCGAAGCCCACCTGCATTAAGCACAACATTACTACCTCAGCTGTGTTGGGCAATGCAATGGGATATTTCTATGTACCGCCGGTGGCTTCCTGGCACCCACCCATGCTGTGGGTCCACAGGGAATTATAAATGCATCTGTTTCCACTTGTAAAGAACCCCAGTCTGCCTGGGGCATGCAGTGTGGGCCGAAGCCCACCTGCATTAAGCACGACATTACTACCTCAGCTGTGTTGGGCAATGCAATGGGATATTTTTGTGTATCGCCGGTGGGTTCCAGGGAGCCACCCATGCTGTCGGTCGACAGGGACTTCACAATAGGGAGTTGTACCTGCCTGTGTCTATGAATTAAAAAGCCCGGTCTGACTGGGGCATGCAGAGACACCTTGACAGAATGAATAGTGTGTGGCACATAGGTTCCCCATTGCTATGCCCACGTGTGCAGCTCCTGATGGCGGTGGCACAGGATTCTATTTCTCATTGCTTCTGTACAGCATTGTGGGCTATCGCCCCGCCCCTTTTAAAGAGGGTCGCTGCCTAGCCGTGCCAACCCTCTGCAGTGTGTGCCTGCGGTTCCTCGTCATGGCAGACGCACTTCTAAATAGACATGAGGGTGGTGTGGCATGAGGGCAGCTGAAGGCTGCGCAGGGACACTTTGGTGTGCGCTGTGGGGGGAGGGGGGCGGTTGGGCAGCATGTAACCCAGGAGAAGTGTCAGTGGAGTGTCATGCAGGCAGTGATTGTGCTTTGTTGTAGCTAGTGTGGTGCTTAGCAAAGGTATGCCATGCTAATGAGGGCTTTTCAGAAGTAAAAGTTGTTGGGAGGGGGGGGGGGGGCCCACTCTTGCCGCTATTGTGGCTTAATAGTGGGACCTGTGAACTTGAGATGCAGCCCAACATGTAGCCCCTCGCCTGCCCTATCCGTTGCTGTGTCGTTCCCATCACTTTCTTGAATTGCCCAGATTTTCACACATGAAAACCTTAGCGAGCATCGGCGAAATACAAAAATGCTCGGGTCGCCCATTGACTTCAATGGGGTTCGTTATTCGAAACGAACCCCTCGAGCATCGCGAAAAGTTCGTTCCGAGTAACGAGCACCCGAGCATTTTGGTGCTCGCTCATCTCTAAAGGCAACCTGTCTCGGTTAGGAGCGCGGTTTTCGTAGTGAATACATGTCCACATGCAGTGTCCGATGAGCGGGCCCGCAGCCTAGGAGACAGTGGGGTAGAGTTTGGGCCTCATCACGGGGCTCTACCATTTCTCATCCTGAGTGAAACAAGCAAAAAAACTCCTTCTGTGCTCTTTCTTCGGGGTCTTGCGATCCAAATAGAGAAATTACCAGGTCTCCACAATGTGCAGCAAAGTATATTTAATTGTACAATTTGTACATGAAAAACATATGGGTTTTGCAACTTTTTCAAGATGCTTGAAAAAGGCGCTTATAAGAGTGCCGAAACGCGTTGCAAAACCCATATGTTTTTTATGTACAAATTGTACAATTAAATATACTTTGCTGCGCATTGTGGAAACCTGGTAATTTCTCTATTTGGATCGCAAGACCCCGAAGAAAGAGCGCAGAAGGAGTTTTTTTTTGCTTGTTTCACACTGTTTTCTCCCCCATTGTTTGGTGCAATACCCACTGGGGCTTTTCCTACTGCTGCATCTCCTTGGATTGAGGATTTTTCTGGGGATCTTGCACAAAGGAACATCTATAGTTCTACAGGCGAACTGGGATCATTGGTGCAAGCGGGTTAACTTCCCAAACGTGGGGATCCCGCTTTGCACCAGGTGAGTAAACCCCCCATTTGTTATTTCGGATTTCTGTGTGGTAGCGCGGATCTACACTCTGTGATTTCCCATCCTGAGGGTAGCCCTGGACCTGTCCAAGTTATTGAGGGGAGGTCTTGCACAAAGGGGTAACCCAACACGTGGTTTACCTTTAGTAGTCTGTTACGGTTGACACCACCGTTCCTTCCTCTGCGCTAAATCCGGATGGTGAAACAAATGGTCCACACTCACAGGGAACATTTAAATAGCAAACCCGGGAACGGTCGGCAGAGCTTGTTTACTGGTAGAAAACTATTTACAGTCCAATCACAAGTATTTAACTCGCGCCAGCAGGAAAATGGTGCAGAAATCACAAAGTGGTGCGACAGGGAGGAAATCGCGGGTTCATAGAGGAATCTACAGTCCTAGTTATCTGCAGGGTTCTGTTCCCGGTACAAACTCCTTTTTTTTTTCTCGCCAGCTCTCTACAGGTTGGCACTCACATTCGGCAGGCACGCCACGCTGCAATGGCGGTTCCCCTCTCTCTCCGTTCATCAGTGGCTCAGGGCACCACTGGCATCTACTGGGCAGAGCAGGCCCAGGGAAGGCTGAGGATGCCTTTCAGCTTCTTCCATCTCGGCCCACATGAGACTGAAGGTGCCCGTGTGGCTCACTTGTATCTCCAATGCTCCTATCGCTTACAAGTCCAGAACCGAAGACTGAAGACCCTTGCGAACACCTACACCTACACCTACACACGTATATATATGATCATGTGACTAACAACAAGATACATTTCTCAGACATCTCACATACAAGACATTTAACTCATTAAGTGCTGCAGTTATGCAATGCACATAATGTTCATGCAACATGAAAGACACTGACAATACATAAACATGAGACAAATGCATGTATACATTATGGAGGGGCCCCGTTAACTCCAGGCCACTACACACCCACAGCTCTAGAGGATAATGCATCGAGATTCTGTGTCGGCGCTGCCTTCAAGGACCAGATTGTCTGAAACTAATGAATAGCAGTAGCTACTCCACAGGTTCCTCAGTTGGGATAGTTGACAAAGTGCCATTGTATATAATATTTTTGTCTGATGGTAGAATAGCTTGTCTTAAAGGGGTTGTCCCACAAAAATATTGTTTATAGTAAAATTCAACGCATAGTTATAAAGATTTTTGTATATGGCCAAAAAGCCAAAGTTCTAATCTGGGAATAGTAACACTGAGGCTTATCTATTATCTCCTATACACCAGTTTTTCGGCGAACAAAGGTCACAACTTTGGCTTTTTGGGCATTTACTTTGGATCCTGACACTTTTTCTGTCTGTGGGAAGAGCTTGGCATCGGGGAATGCAGCCGCATGACGCGGTACATTCACTATGATGCGCCTGAAATTATCGCTCATAGCTCATAGCGGGCGTAGATTTCAATCTGGCGCACAGAGGTGCCGCTAGACGAGACAAAATTGTTAAAAGGCCAATACTGTTGTCGCTCATAGCTGGGCAGTGGCAGCTTGACAGTGGCCCCTGTAGTAATAGTGACCTCGACCGGGGCCCCTGTAGTAACGGTGACCCCAGTAGTAACTGTGACCTTGACAGGGGCCCCAGCTGGTTGACCACCCACCTTATTCACCAGATCTAGCTCCCTCCAACTATCTGTTTCCAAACCTGAAGAAACACCTCAAGGGTACCAAATTTTACACCATTTCTGATGCCATGGCTGCTACGGATGACTGGTTTGAGGCACAACTGAAATCCTTTTTGTAAAGCTTGCAGAACTTGGAATACCGATGTAGGAAGTGTGTTGGCATCAGTGGAGAGGATGTGGAATAAATGGAAAGTTTCATCTTCCTATCTCGTTTCTTTCTGGGTAAAGCCAAAGACTTCTCAGCAGCCCCATAGTGACTAATAAAACCATACTGTAACTAAATAAAAACCACGTCAAAAATCAATAATACTGTATGAGGGCCAGATAATACCCCTAGACTGTGACCACATAATATCTCCACATTGTTGCTGGAAAAGAAAAAACCTCATACAAAGACAATTATTCTGTCCCCATACAATGACCATACCATTGTAAGTACCAGCTCTACCTGGGCATTGTGCAGGACGTATAACATAGTATGTTAGCCTGAATGAAGACAATGTCCAACTAGTTCAGCCTATTTCCACCCTCTAGTTGATCCAGAGGAAGGCAAAAACCTCAAGAGGCAGAAGCCAATTAGGCCATTTGGGGGAAAATTCCTTCACGACTCCATATAAGTAATATACTGTTATATCCAGTGATCACAGGTGACATAGTCTCTGACTGGAGGTGCTTGACTTTACCTTTTCTTCTCCATTTGGCCCAGACCGCCATGATGCCTTCTCCAGGTAACAACTTGTCTCTGCCGAATTTGAGACAGGCATATTTAACTGCTTAATTTCCCAGCCATAGTGCCTGAAAAAAGTTATGCCACTTGTGGTGGTCCACACAGTAACAAAATACCCCCCTTTTTTACCTTCTTGTCATACAAGAAGTGCCACTTTCAGGTCCCCAAACACAGTAAAAGTGCCCTCATAGGCCTCCACTCAATAATAATGCCCCTCATAGGTCCTAACCCCCACTCAGTAATACCCCAGGACCCAACATTTCCCAGTGAGCTCAATGGCCAATCCTCTGAAGAATACCAGCACTACACAGTAATTGTGATTACATTACAGTTACCTCCAGTGATTACTGATTTTGTCCCAGATTGCTGACGTCTGTTTGCTTCTCTACTCTCTGGGCCCAGAACACCATAAAGACTGCTTCCAGCCATGACTCATCCCTGCACATTCTTCCCATCCTGCTACCTCCAGTTCTCCTCTCGGTAACCTCTTTGAGCCCCCCCCCCCCTTAGTTGTAATAACTCATCTGCAGTCTCACTTAGTTATTGTGATCCCCTTGTTGCCCCACCTAGTGATAGTGGACCCTCTAAGTTACAATGGTTCATCTGTGATACATATTAGTTAGTGCCCTCTCTTAGTAATAGTAACCTTCTTACAAGGCCACCTCTGTGGCCCCTTTCAGTTATAGTGACCCCCTGTGGACCCTTTTAGTTAAAGCGACATCCTATGGCCCCATTTATAGTGCCCCTACTCCTTTCATCGTACTGCAGTAAAGGCAGTCTCTTGTCGTCATACAGAATTTGACGCTAGGATCTGAGGTGACACTTCCAGACCCATCCTACAAAGCGCAAAAATTAAAGATGTCTACAGCACTCACCAATAATTCAAAACAATGGTGGAACGGCTAATGCACGCCAGACAAGAATCTGGTCCTGATCCTTGTAAAATGGAAAAACAGTAGAAAGAATGTCTGTAGAAGAATAAAGTATTTCCCAGGAAGGAAAATGTGCACCTTGAATGCGGTCAGACATTCTTTCTACTGTTTGTCCATAAATTATACGAGTTGCACCCATCTGGGCTATCAATATTGTAGCCAACATATGGTCTGTTTTTTTTCTTTTCCCTTCCTCAAAAATAGATGGTTTTAAAAAACCTTGTTTAAATGAATATACCTTGGAGTTGGCCAGTAACAGTCATTTGGACATGACGCCAGTTATTAGCAACTTCTGTATTGGGGTTTTGCACAAGTAGAGCTTCAATACTCTGCCAATCAACACTGTAGCTCCTACCCAAATTTCCATCTCTCTCCCTTTGTACGAATAACCGACTGGATTAGGATACCTCTGAGAAACGCCATCATTGTGTTCCACAGAAACAGACCACCATTGAATTGAAAAAAAATTCGATCACCGACTCTTGTATCCCTGTGCTATCAACCACATTGAGCCAGAATGGGTTTAATCTCCATGGTCGAAGCTCAGGCCAAACACACTCCAATCTGTATTTCTGCCAACAGTGGCAAATGCTTTGATACCATGTAGGGTAAGAATTACTTTAATACTTTGTGCTGATGGTTCGGATCCTGCTCCGTCCACTATGTAACTCAACTTAAAGTGAGTGTCACCAGTATCTCACAAACAATGTATCGCTTCCATCGTTCCTATACCCAGAAGCTTATAGTCTTATCTCCACATCTTAAACACATTGTATCACTTTCATCATTCATGCGGAAATGATGGTTTTTGTTTTTCTGTTATTAAATCTTTATTTACAACAAGCGGACATTACAATGAAGCAATCAAGTGTGACACAAGATATCAGAGAGGTGATTCAAATACCTGTACCCTGTGAAGAAGTGTTACCAGAGTAAAGAGGGTGCAATAAGGAAGAAGGGCCCCATAGCAAAGACAAAATATGGTTTCTCCTCCTAACGCCGGGACCCAACATACAAGTGCTTCTTAGCTGGGGAACTGTAAAGGAAACCGGGGAGGAAGGCATGGTAGCCAAGCATTGTTTTATCGTATTGGGAGACAAAGGTGGGGTTCTTTGGCCCTTGAACTCTGTGGAACGGCCAGGTACAACTCTGACTGTAATGCTGCCTAGAAGGTTGCAGCTTCCCTTTAGTTACAATTATCCATTTTTTTTGTTAACTATGAACTAGTTGTGCATTGCATATCTCCTATAACAAGCAACAGAAATACACTCTGCCAAAGAAAAAATCCCGCCCCTAGAAGAAGTTGTCATTTTGCTGCAAAACTCAGCATGCAGTTACATCTCAGGCAGGTATGCAAATTATTAGAGTTGTTGCCCGATTAGATGAACGGTCTTGTCTCCTAACGCACTAAAAGTGGATCCTCCCTTGGCCTAGAAAAAAGTTCTGGTGTTGATGACGACTGTGTTTGTGTCTGGAGACCTAGCGGTGAGTGCCTTAATCTGGCCTTTGCTGTGGAGCGGCAGACTTCCCCCTGCTGATGCGATGGTCTGGGGAGGGGACATTGCCTACGACAGTCAGCCCCACCCCCCCTTAGTAGTGGCACGAGGGACAATGACAGCTCAGCGATATGTTCAGGGCATCCTGCAGCCACATGTGTTCCTCTCATGGAGGCTTCCAGCAAGATAATTCTCAGCTGCACAAACAGGGGGGTAACAGGAAGCCCCCACAATATTGTCACCCTTCTGTGGCCTGGCCAGTCACCAGATTTATCACCAATAGAACATGTATGGGACCATCTGGAACACCAACTTCAACAGTCTATGAGTTGCATGATCTAAAGGCTCAGTTACAGCAAATGTGGAGCAATGTGCTGAAGGATATCAGATGGAGCCTGTATGCCTGCACGTCCACCCATATTACATCTTGTATCCAAGCTATAGGCGGTACAACAGGGTACTAGAGCCTGTATCACATCTTGTATCCAAGCTACAGATGGCCTAGCAGAGTACTAGAGCCTCCATGCCCACCTGTATCACAAGCTTGTATTCAAGCTAAAGGCGGTACTAGAGCCTCCATATCACATCTTGTATCCAAGCTAGGGGTGGTATAACAGGGTACCAGTGCCTCTATTCCCACCTGTATCACATTTTGCAACCAATCTAGATGTAGCCCAACAGGTTACTAGAGCCTCCATGCCCACCCATATGACATCTTGTATGCAAGCTACAGGTGGTACAACAAGGTACTACAGCCTCCATGCCCATATCTCATTTTATATCCAAGCTAGAGGTGGTACAACAGGGTATTAGAGCCTCCATGCCTGCCCGTATCACATCTTGTATCCAAGCTAGAGGCGGTACAACAGGGTACTAGATCCTCCATGCCCCTCCGTATCACATCTTGTATCCAAGCTATAGGCGATACAACAGAGTAGTAGAGCCTCCATGCCTGACCGTATTACATCTTGTATCAAAGCTAGAGACGGTACAGCAGGGTACTAGAGCCTCTATGCCCTCCCGTATCACATCTTGTATCCAAGCTAGAGGTGGTACAACAGGGTACTAGAGCCTTCATGCCCCCCGTATCACATCTTGTATCTAAGCTAGAGGCGGTACAGCAGGGTACTAGAGCCTTCCTATAAGGGGTCAGATTTCTGCAATAAATTCTCCTTTTGCTCTACTATTGTAATCCCTTACTTATATCAACGTTATAATCACAGACAGAATGTTTTATTCGATTCCGACAACTCCTTCTAGGGTAGGAATTTTTATTTATTTTTTGACGAGTGTAGTTTCCAGTCTTTGGGATCTAGTTTCAGAGTTTAGGCCTTCTTGTATGAAGGCTCATCTTACGTAGTCTTGATAACCAGAGGAGCTGAGTATACAAGAGAATCCTATAAACTGCATTTAAGACTTTGGGATGAGCTGGTTCTGGTGGTAACTTAATTCCATCTTGAAGTGTCTTCTGAAGAGAAATCTAAAGCCAACCACAGGGGGGAGGAGAAGAACGAAGTCTGGAGATAACGTGGTTGCTCCTAGTGCTTTGGTTGTATCTACAGTGTCTTGGTGGGTCAAGGATGGGCAGTAGACCATTCACTGCTGTTATAAATGGCACAGTTTAGTTTTGTAATCACTACTGCTGCTTCCAGTGTTGGTCTTCATCATGACCATGTTAAGGATGATTGTTGGCCTCAGGAGCATCTTCTACCATCTGTAATAGATAAAGAAAGATATAATGGGTTATTGATGTTATGTTACCTTATATCTAACTAGAAGAGGGTCAATTTATGTGGAGACGTCTTGGAACAGACCCAAACACAGGGATGACAGTGATGTTCATAACACCAGTGCTCTGCTAAGTCCAGAGCAAGAGCTTGTAATGGTTGAGAACTATCCCAAGAAGTCTGTCTCAGGAACGCTAGCATGTAGAACATCAGTCTTATAGAGAGGGCAGTAGGGGACTCCAATACGTGAGTGACCCTCACTTTTTAGAGGTTGAAGAAGTGAAGTGATGGCCAATATGTGGGCTCGGAGATTGGCTCTTATCTCAGTTTTTTTTTTTTTTTCCCTCCCTTTGACAGAAGATCTCTATATACCTATCCCCATGAGACAAGAGCAGTGTGACATCAAGGGCAGGTTCTTCACCTTTTTTGTTTATATTACGTTGTCTATGTAAAGGGGAGTTGTGCAGTTTGAGTTCTGAGGACAAGCTGTTTTGGGGGGCTCTTTGGAGTCCTGGAACAGCTGCCTCTACAGTACATCATGTCTTTACTATCAGAATCCTCTAGTATCTGCTCTGTGGTCCTCGCTGAACCCAAATCAAGCTTTTAAACATTTTTGGACGTTTGATGACGACAACTCATGTCACAGAGAAGCTTCATCACCAGTGTGTGTGTGAGCTAGAAGCTGATTAACCCAGACCTCGCTAATGAAAATAGTAAGCAAAGGAAACAAAATGGCATCTTTCAGACTTTCAACTGAGTAGAATGAAGCGGGTCACTGAAGAAGGGAAGGGAGGGATTTCCTTCCTGCTGTTTCAAGGAGTTGGTTTCAGGGCTTATTAAAAACATGGTGGTCTTTGAAAACATATCTAAGGAAATATCTTAACAATGACAAGGTGTCTTGGCCAAGAATGACTAATATCACATTGTCCTTGTAATGTACTGTCCAGCCTCTTCCTCTCTATGTAAATCGATACTCCAGACCTTCTTGCTTTTGGAATCCCCTCTCCTATTGAACAAACTGGAAAATATTCAAGTCGAAGGCTACCTTCACAAATACTCTGTTTATGGCATTTTTTAAGGGGTAAAAAAAAAAAAAAACTGTCAAAAATTGCATGTGGTGTTTTAATAATGCTTGCAGTTTTTAAGGTGATTTTTGTGTTTTTGGTCACAAGTTTTTTGTTTTTTGCTTGGAGTTTTCTTTTGCTATAGGAAGAAAAAAAACTGAAAAACTACTATACCAAGAGGATGCTGCCACTATGAATTGCCATGGGTGCAAAAAGCACTAAAAGTGAGTAAAAAAAATGCTACTAAAACTAGTGGCTTGCATAGTTTCGGATTGACCTTCAACTAACATCTGGATGCTTTCATTGCTGAGAAAAAACATCATCACAAAAAATCTGCGGCAAAATGAGAAGAAATATATACAAAGAAATCTATATACACAGCGAAGCAAAAATCTAAACACCATTTAAGTGGTGGTAGGCCGAATGCACACGGCCAGGTCGGATTCCGACTGCAAGATCTTGCTGCGAAATTAGACCCTGTGCCCCAGCATTGACCACCGCATACCTGCCAAGTTCTCTTCTCTGTGGATGTGCCATGGCTTGCAGTGGGACAGATGGCTTCCTTTGACTGCAGTGGAAGCTGTGTGCGCGAGGCTCGGACTAAAATAGGCCATGCTGTGATTATTTTATCCCCCCCAGCAAGCAGAAAATCGCAGTTGATTTCCACTCATGGGCATGGAAAAAAGTTTTTCTTAGCGTGTCTATGGACAGTATTTGCTGCGGGATCCGGAGTTGAATAGTGAGAAAATTGACTTCCAGTGTGTGAAAGTATTAATTGGGAGGGAGGCTGCATTTTTTTTTTTGTGCTTGATGAAGAAGAAGCTTACTCCGAAACGTGTTTCACTACTCTTGTCTAGTGTTTATGGTTTTCTCTCTGAGGCCTCAGTCACACGGGCGTTTTTTCCCGCGATTTGCGGATCGCATGACGGATGCGCATCCGCAAATCGCGTGACCGGGGCTGAAAAATCGCCCGAAAAATCTGCTCCTAGCCACGTTTCATTAGAAACAGGCCGGAGCAGTGCAGCGCTGTCCAGCGCATTAAATTCAATGGAGCCAGCAATACAGCCAGCTCCATTGAAAGCAATGGGCTGCGGGCGATCTCACGATGAATTTTCGGGAAGGGCTTAAAAATATAAGCCCTTCCCTGAAATTCATCCAGAAATGTGTAAAAAGTAAAAAAAAAATATATATACTCACCTTGTCCCAGCAGACGGAGTTCAGCTGCGGCCGGCCGGCAGTTCTCCTGAACTGCTGTGAGTAGTATTCAGCAGCCGGGGATTTAAAATCCCCGCCTGCTGAATGAGCTGCCTCTGATTGGTCACAGCCTCACCAATCAGAGGCAGCTCTCACTCACCCATTTGTGAATTCATGAATGGGTGAGTGAGTGCTGCCTCCGATTGGCTCAGCGCAGGGACCAATCAGGGGCAGCTCTCAGCTGTCATTCAGTGTCCGATACCATTGCAAAGCAATGGTTTTATAAAATCGCACATAGCATGCGCAGATCGCACGGAAAATCGCCCGTGTAACCAAGGCCTAAATGAGAACTGCGTATGTTTGTGTCCTAATAGACCCTATCCAGTAATTCCTAAGAAGCTAACCTTATTGTACTGCTTTCTTGGATGAAAAGGGGGTCTGTGCGCAAGCAAGTACTTGTTACTGATGACAGATTTATCTTGATGGACCTTTTGAGCAGAGGAATTTTATTGTTGCCATTTGTGTATTTTGTTTGGTGGAGGAGACCTTTTTGGCGGGCATTTTGTACTCTACCATATTGAATTCAGCTCGGGTTTTTCAAATAAAAAGGGGGGCCTTGGCCAATGATACTTTCACAGGATGGCGCACCTCTGCCCACTGGATTGTGAATAGAAGTCTGGTAGAATGGCCACCATGGTCGCTGAACTTAACGCCTTTGAAATTTTATCTCTGGGGCATTTAAAGTATTGTGTATATTCGCCTAAAATAGCGAATCCTACTGTGCTGTGGAGAACTATTACCTGCAGTTCTTCAGCATGTTCAAGAAGGTCAGCTTCAACCTCCAACTATGTGCACTTTTTTTATTAAACTTTGCCCTTACATAACTCCTAAACAAGTTGAAATAGGGTAAAATTGACACTTCCAGTGTTTTCTGAGTAAATTCTAGCCAAGGCCCCCCTTTTTATTTGAAAAACCCGAGCAGAATTCAATATGGTAGAGTACAAAATGCCCGCCAAAAAGGTCTCCTCCACCAAAAAAAAAAATACACAAATGGCAACAATAAAATTCCTATGCTCAAAAGGTCCATCAAGATAAGTCTGTCATCAGTAACAAGTACTTGCTTGCGCACAGACCCCCTTTTCATCCAAGAAAGCAGTACAATAAGGTTAGCTTCTTAGGAATTACTGGATAGGGTCTATTAGGACACAAACATACGCAGTTCTCATTTAGGCCTCGGTTACACGGGCGATTTTCCGTGCGATCTGCGCATGCGCATGCTCTGTGTGATTATATAAAACCATTACTTTGCAATGGTATTGGACACATGAGCGCTTTTTATGCGTTCGTCCGATAAATTATAGAAGAGAAATAGCAGATCGCACCTATCTGCGATCTGCGATTCCTGTTCTCTTCTCTAAATGTGCTCAATGGGGCCGGCGGCAGCAGCGCCGACCCCATTGAGAACATATACTAGACGAATCATTCTCCTCTGCCACAGCTGTTACAGCTGTGGAAGAGAAGAATGATGTTTGCCCATTGAATTCAATGGAGCCGGCAATACAGCCGGCTCCATTGAAAGCAATGGGCTGCCGGCGATCTCAGGATGAATTTTCGGGAAGGGCTTAAAAATATAAGCCCTTACCTGAAAATCATCCTAAAATGTGTAAAAATAAAAAAAATAAAAAATGTCAGCATAAAGATCGTTCTCCTCTGCCATAGCTGTAACAGCTGTGGCAGAGAAGAACGATGTTAGCCCATTGAATTCAATGGAGCCGGCAATACAGCCGGCTCCATTGAAAGCAATGGGCTGCCGGCGAGCGCGGGATGAATTTTCGGGAAGGGCTTAAAAATATAAGCCCTTACCTGAAAATCATCCTAAAATGTGTAAAAAAATAAATAAATAAATAAAAAAAAAAATGTATACTCACCTTTCCGCTGCAGCCGGAGTTCAGCCGCCTCTGGCCGGCAGTTCTCCTGAACTGCTTTCTGTAGTATTCAGCAGGTGGGGATTTAAAATCCCCGCCTGCTGAATGAGCTGCCTCTGATTGGTCACAGCCTCACCAATCAGAGGCAGCTCTCACTCACACCCATTCATGAATTCATGAATGGGTGAATGCTGCCTCTGATTGACAGCTGAGAGCTGCCCCTGATTGGTCCCTGCTCTGAGCCAATCAGAGGCAGCACTCACCCATTCATGAATTCCTGAATGGGTGTGAGTGAGAGCTGCCTCTGATTGGTGGGGCTGTGACCAATTAGAGGCAGCTCATTCAGCAGGAGGGGATTTTAAATCCCCGGCTGCTGAATACTACACAGAGCAGTTCAGGAGAACTGCCGGCCAGACGCGGCTGAACTCCGGCTTCAGCGGAAAGGTGAGTATAATTTTTTTTTTTTTTCTTTTTACACATTTTAGGATGATTTTCAGGTAAGGGCTTATATTTTTAAGCCCTTCTCGAAAATTCATCCCGCGCTTGCCGGCAGCCCATTGCTTTCAATGGAGCCGGCTGTATTGCCGGCTCCATTGAATTCAATGGGCTAACATCGTTCTTCCCTGTTACCGCTGTGGCAGAGGAGAACAATCTTTATGCTGACAGTGCGGGGGGGGGGGGGGGGGCACTCTTGCCGCTATTGTGGCTTAATAGTGGGACCTGGGAACTTGAGATGCAGCCCAACATGTAGCCCCTCGCCTTCCCTATCTGTTTCTGTGTCGTTCCCATCACTTTCGTGAATTTCTCAGATTTTCACAAATGAAAACCTTAGTGAGCATCGGCGAAATACAAAAATGCTCGGGTCGCCCATTGACTTTAATGGCGTTCGTTACTCGAAACGAACCCTCGAGCATCGCAGGAAGTTCAACTCGAGTAACGAGCACCCGAGCATTTTCGTGCTCGCTCATCTCTAGTACTGACCCATAGAATAAACATGTCATTTTTGTTGCAGTTTGTGGGCCGTAGAACAAGACGCAGCGAAAGATGGTGGAATGTTGTTTTTTTTTTTCATTTTACTCCACTTAGAATTTTTTAAGTTTTTAGTAGAGATGAGCGAACGTACTCGTCCGAGCTTGATACTCGTTCGAGTATTAGCGTGTTCGAGATGCTCGTTACTCGTAACGAGTACCACGCGATGTTCGGGTTACTTTCACTTTCCTCTCTGAGATGTTAGCGCGCTTTTCTGGCCAATGGAAAGACAGGGAAGGCATTACAACTTCCCCCTGCGACGTTCAAGCCCTATACCACCCCCCTGCAGTGAGTGGCTGGGGAGATCAGGTGTCACCCCAGTATAAAAATCGGCCCCTCCCGCGGCTCGCCTCAGATGCGTTGTGAGATAGCTGAGGGACAGTGGTATCGTGTTGGAGCTGCTGTAGGGAGAGTGTTAGGAGTTAGTGTAGGCTTCAAGAACCCCAACGGTCCTTCTTAGGGCCACATCTAACCGTGTGCAGTAGTGTGGAGGCTGCTTTTAGCAGTGTTGCACATTTTTTTTCTTTTTGGTATATCGGCCGTGCAGAGCATTGCGCCCTGCAGTAATACTCCAGTGATAGAATTGTGTAGGCAGGGGCAGAAGACATATATTATAGATTGAATATACGCAGTGGTCCTGTAGAAAAAAATATTTCAAAAAAATCTATTTGGCCTGCCTGTCACTCTGCTCAGTGTTCTGGGTCTGTGTCTGCTGGGGGTAGTATTTCTCCAAATAAATACGCAGCCAGCTAAGTGTTACAGCAGGCTTGCGCCAAATTATTTCCTGGCTCTGAAATCACCGGTCTGTTGCAGTTAATAACAGTGCAACACTGCAGTTCCGTCACACAGTCCAGGGACAGAATTGTGTAGGCAGGGCCAGAAGACATATATTATAGATTGAATATACGCAGTGGCCCTTTTGAAAAAAATATTTGGAAAAAATCTATTTGGTCTGCCTGTCACTCTGCTCAGTGTTCTGGGTCTGTGTGTGCTGGGTGTAGTAGTCCTCCTAATTTATACGCAGCCAGCTAAGTGTTACAGCAGGCTTGCGCCAAATTATTTCCTGGCGTTCCGTAAGCGAACTCAGCCTCCAACCACAGGCCAATAAGCGGCACATTTAATTACAGTGTTGTGTTTCTGCATTCCTGTTAATACAGCATGCTGAGGGGTAGGGGTAGGCCTAGAGGACGTGGGCGCGGCCGAGGACGCGGAGGCCCTAGTCCGGGTGTGGGCACAGGCCGAGCTCCTGATCCAGGTGTATCGCAGCCGACTGCTGCGGGATTAGGAGAGAGGTACGTTTCTTGCGTCCCCACATTCATAGCACATTTAATGGGTCCACGCGGTAGACCTTTATTAGAAAATGAGCAGTGTGAGCAGGTCCTGTCGTGGATGGCAGAAAGTGCTCCCAGCAACCTATCGTCCACCCAGAGTTTTGCACCGTCCACTGCTGCAACTCAGAATCCTCTGGCTGCTGCTCCACCTTCCTCCCAGCCTCCTCACTCCATGAAAATGAGACATTCTGAGGAGCGGGCAGACTCCCAGGAACTGTTCTCGGGCCCCTGCTCAGATTGGGCAGCAGTGGTTCCTCTCCCACCAGAGGAGTTTATCATGACTGATGCCCAACCATTCGAAAGTTCCCGGGGTCCGGGGGATGAGGCTGGGGACTTCTGGCAACTGTCTCAAGACCTTTCAGTGGGTGAGGAGGCCGATGACGATGAGACACAGTTGTCTATCAGTGAGGTAGTAGTAAGGGCATTAAGTCCGAGGGAGTAGCGCACCGAGGATTCTGAGGAAGAGCAGCAGGACAATGAGGTGACTGACCCCACCTGGTTTGCTACGCCTACTGAGGACAGGTCTTCAGAGGGGGAGGCAAGGGCAGCAGCAGGGCAGGTTGCAAGAGGCAGTGCGGTGTCGAGGGGTAGAGGCAGGGCCAGACCGAATAATCCACCAACTGTTTCCCAAAGCGCCCCCTTGCGCCATGCCACCCTGCAGAGGCCGAGGTGCTCAAAAGGTCTGGCAGTTTTTCACTGAGAGTGCAGACGACCGACGAACAGTGGTGTGCAACCTTTGTCACGCCAAGATCAGCCGGGGAGCCACCACCAGCAGCCTCACCACCACCAGCATGCGCAGACATATGATGGCCAAGCACCCCACAAGGTGGGACGAAGGCCGTTCACCGCCTCCGGTTTGCACCGCTGCCTCTCCCCCTGTGCCCCAACCTGCCACTGAGATCCAACCCCCCTCTGAGGACACAGGCACTACCGTCTCCTGGCCTGCACCCACACCCTCACCTCCGCTGTCCTCGGCCCCATCCAGCAATGTCTGTCAGCGCAGCGTCCAGCCGTCGCTAGCGCAAGTGTTTGAGCGCAAGCGCAAGTACGCGACCACGCACCCGCACGCTCAAGCGTTAAACGTGCACGTAGCCAAATTTATCAGCCTGGAGATGCTGCCGTATAGGGTTGTAGAAACGGAGTCCTTCAAAAGTATGATGGCGGCGGCGGCCCCGCGCTACTCAGTTCCCAGTCGCCACTACTTTTCCCGATGTGCCGTCCCAGCCCTGCACAACCACGTCTCCCGCAACATTGTACGCGCCCTCACCAACGCGGTTACTGCCAAGGTCCACTTAACAACGGACACGTGGACAAGCACAGGCGGGCAGGGCCACTATATCTCCCTGACGGCACATTGGGTGAATTTAGTGGAGGCTGGGACAGAGTCAGAGCCTGGGACCGCTCACGTCCTACCCACCCCCAGAATTGCGGGCCACAGCTCGGTGGTGGTATCTGCGGCGGTGTATGCTTCCTCCACTAACCACCCTCCTCCTCCTCCTCCTCCAACGCAACCTCTGTCTCGCAATCAAGATGTGTCAGCAGCAGCAGCACGTCGGCAGCAGTCGGTGTCGCGCGTCGTGGCAGCACAGCGGTGGGCAAGCGTCAGCAGGCCGTGCTGAAACTACTCAGCTTAGGAGATAGGAGGCACACGGCCCACGAACTGCTGCAGGGTCTGACAGAGCAGACCGACCGCTGGCTTTCGTCGCTGAGCCTCCAACCGGGCATGGTCGTGTGTGACAACGGCCGTAACCTGGTGGCGGCTCTGCAGCTCGGCAGCCTCACGCACGTGCCGTGCCATGCCTGGCCCACGTCTTTAATTTGGTGGTTCAGCGCTTTCTGAAAAGCTACCCACGCTTGTCAGACCTGCTCGGAAAGGTGCGCCGGCTCAGCGCACATTTCCGCAAGTCCCACACGGACGCTGCCACCCTGCGCACCCTGCAACATCGGTTTAATCTGCCAGTGCACCGACTGCTGTGCGACGTGCCCACACGGTGGAACTCTACGCTCCACATGTTGGCCAGGCTCTATGAGCAGCGTAGAGCTATAGTGGAATACCAACTCCAACATGGGCGGCGCAGTGGGAGTCAGCCTCCTCAATTCTTTACAGAAGAGTGGGCCTGGTTGGCAGACATCTGCCAGGTCCTTCGAAACTTTGAGGAGTCTACCCAGGTGGTGAGCGGCGATGCTGCAATCATTAGCGTCACCATTCCTCTTTTATGCCTCTTGAGAAGTTCCCTGCAAAGCATAAAGGCAGACGCTTTGCACTCGGAAACAGAGTCGGGGGAAGACAGTATGTCGCTGGATAGTCAGAGCACCCTCCTGTCTATATCTCAGCGCGGTGAGGAGGAGGAGGAGGAAGATGAGGAGGAGGGGGAAGACACAGCTTGGCCCACTGGTGAGGGTACACATGCTGCTGGCCTGTCATCCTTTCAGCGTGTATGGCCTCAGGAGGAGGAGGAGGATCCTGAAAGTGATCTTCCTAGTGAGGACAGCCATGTGTTGCGTACAGGTACCCTGGCACACATGGCTGACTTCATGTTAGGATGCCTTTCTCGTGACCCTCGCGTTACACGCATTCTGGCCACTACGGATTACTGGGTGTACACACTGCTCGACCCACGGTATAAGGAGAACCTTTCCACTCTCATACCCGAAGAGGAAAGGGGTTCGAGAGTGTTGCTATACCACAGGACCCTGGCGGACAAACTGATGGTAAAATTCCCATACGACAGCGCTAGTGGCCGAAGGCGCAGTTCCGAGGGCCAAGTAGCAGGGGAGGCGCGGAGATCAGGCAGCATGTACAGCACAGGCAGGCCAACACTCTTTAAGGCCCTTGACAGCTTTATGGCTCCCCAGCAAGACTGTGTCACCGCTCCCCAGTCAAGGCTGAGTCGGCGGGAGCACTGTAAAAGGATGGTGAGGGAGTACGTAGCCGATCGCACGACCGTCCTCCGTGACGCCTCTGCCCCCTACAACTACTGGGTGTCGAAGCTGGACACGTGGCCTGAACTCGCGCTGTATGCCCTGGAGGTGCTTGCTTGTCCTGCGGCTAGCGTCTTGTCAGAGAGGGTGTTTAGTGCGGCTGGGGGAATCATCACGGATAAGCGTACCCGCCTGTCAACCAACAGTGCCGACAGGCTAACACTCATCAAGATGAACAAAGCCTGGATTTCCCCAGACTTCTCTTCTCCACCAGCGGACAGCAGCGATACCTAAGCAATAGGTAGGCTGCACCCGCGGATGGAAGCATCGTTCTGTATCCCCATCAAAAACGGGGACCTTTTCGCTTCATCAATCTGTGTATAATATTCCTCCTCCTCCTCCTGCTCCTCCTCCTGAAACCTCACATAATCACGCCGAACGGGCAATTTTTCTTAGGCCACAAGGCTCAGTCATATAATTTTTCTAAACAATTTTTATACGTTTCAATGCTCATTAAAGCGTTGAAACTTTCACCTCCACCAATTTTTATTTTAACTGGCCTGCCTCCTGGCCTAGTTACCAATTAAGCCACATTAACCAAAGCGATTAATGGGTTTCACCTGCCCTCTTGGTTGGCCATGGCCAATTTTTCTGATGTACATTAGTACTGTTGATACAGCAATTTTTTGTGGGCCCTCGCCTACAGTGTAATCAAATGAATTTTTAGCCCACCTGCATTACAGCTGACGTTACATCCGCTGTGTTGGGCAATGCAATGGGATATTTTTATGTACCGCCGGTGGGTTCCAGGGAGCCACCCATGCTGTGGGTCCACAGGGAGTTGTAAATGCATCTGTTTCCACTTCTAAAGAACCCCAGTCTGACTGGGGCATGCAGTGTGGGCCAAAGCCCACCTGCATTAAACATGACATTACTACCTCAGCTGTGATGGGCACTGCAATGGGATATTTTTATGTACCGCCGGTGGGTTCCAGGGAGCCACCCATGCTGTGGGTGCACACGGAATTCCCATTGCGGAGTTGTACCTGCCTGTGACTATTTATAAAAAAACACGGTCTGACTGGGGCGTGCAGACACCTTGACAGAATGAATAGTGTGTGGCACATAGGTTCCCCATTGCTATGCCCACGTGTGCAGCTCCAGATGGAGGTGGCACAGGATTGGATTTCTCATTGCTTCTGTACAGCATTGTGGGCTATCGCCCCGCCCCTTTTAAAGAGGGTCGCTGCCTAGCCGTGCCAACCCTCTGCAGTGTGTGCCTGCTTTTCCTGTGGCAGACGCACTTATAAATAGACATGAGGGTGGCGTGGCATGAGGGCAGCTGAAGGCTGGGCAGGGACAGTTTGGTGTGCGCTGTGGACACTGGGTCGTGGGGGGAGGGGGGGAATTGGCAGCATGTAACCCAGGAGAAGTGGCAGCGGAGTGTCATGCAGGCAGTGATTGTGCTTTGTTGGAGGTAGTGTGGTGCTTAGCTAAGGTATGCATTGCTAATGAGGGCTTTTCAGAAGTAAAAATTGTTGGGAGGGGGGGGGCCCACTCTTGCCGCTATTGTGGCTTAATAGTGGGACCTGGGAACTTGAGATGCAGCCCAACATGTAGCCCCTCGCCTGCCCTATCCGTTTCTGTGTCGTTCCCATCACTTTCTTGAATTGCCCCGATTTTCACAAATGAAAACCTTAGCGAGCATCGGCGATATACAAAAATGCTCGAGTCGCCCATTGACTTCAATGGAGTTCGTTACTCGAAACGAACCCTCGAGCATCGCGAAAAATTCGTCTCGAGTAACGAGCACCCGAGCATTTTGGTGCTCGCTCATCTCTAGTTTTCAGTACATTATATGGTACATTAAATAGCACCATTGAAAAATACTTTTCCGCAAAAAACAACCCTCAGACAGCGACGGCGAAAGAGAAATGAATGAGTTACGATTTTTTAAAAGGGAAGGGGGGGGGGTGGAAGTGATCTCCCACAATGCATTAGCCTCTGGTCAGAGGAGACTGGCGAGATTTTCAATTTAGCTTTCAATGTTACTGGAGACAAAAACTTCAGAATAGGAGTTGACCTGCAACTTGAGGCAACTGCTGGCCGCTTAGGATTCTGGAAAGAAAGGTTAGTCTTGGTTAAATCTAGAATAAGTTCCACAGAGAAAAGTGGAATCCCGGCTCCAGCTATTTTTCCATTGGGGGTGCAAACTTATGCAAGACTTCGGGTGCCTGTCCATGGGCGCGATTTCGCCAGCAGTAAACCGCCAGCGAATCACGCAGTCTGAAGCTTTCCATATTGTTGCTATGGAAAGCGCCGGCCCCCTGTCCACGAGCAGAGAATCATTGCGATTCTCCGCTCGCGTCGGGAAATTTGCAGCATGCTGCGAATTGCCCTGATGCTCCGCAGTCAGCCTATCTATTAGATTAGGCTGACCGTCGGAGATTCGTCTGCGGCTCCTGCTCCCGGGTGGCGGCTCCCGCGGCATAGATTCTCCGCGGAATACCGCAACGCCCGTGGACAGGGGGCCTTACCCTTTCCACAGGCAGCAGAATATTACCAGAGATGCATTCCCTCCATACCTACAGGGATGGATTGGACCCACCACAAAATATGGGCCCCGTTTTGATCCAGGACCGCCCCTTGTCCAGCCCTCTAAGTTAATCATATATCTTAGTTCTTGGTACTTTTATACTTACAGTAACGTTATTTTCAGCAGTATCTGAAAAAGAAAACACACCAGTTAATACTTCTGCAGCGCCCCAATATTCATATCCCTGCGCTGCCCATGCAGTAAATCTCACCCTTCACCCTGCAATACATAAGGAATTGATGGCAGCTACTGGCAATCTGATGTTGGTGGGATCAGGAGAACCCCCTGGGGTCCGCTGCCTGTCATCTCTGCTGCAATCTGTATCCCACCTCTACTGTATAAGGGCCCCTTAACATGAGCGTATTTTTGGGCATATTCGCACATGCAAAGTTTGTGGGGGCAACATGCAGAAAATAGAACACATTGATTTCACTGGGTTTATTCACAAGCATATATTATATATGCTAATATTATATTATATATGCATATATTTATAACATAACACAATTGTGTTATGCAAAAAACCACACACCATGTTCTGTTTTCCTGCACATCTGCGCAGGAAATGAATACATCTGGCATTCATTTGGCCATTTCAATGCCGAGGAGCATCGGTGCGTATTTTTTTGTGCACACAACTGCACATGCAAAAAGTACAGTAACAAATGCAGTCGTGCATGCAAATACACAGCTTTCATTCCACGCAAATACGGTTACACTCGTGTGAAGGGCCCCTTACTAGTGCACTTTTTATGACTCCAGCCAAAGGTAATAAACCAGTTATCCTATCAGAGATATGCAGCACACTGTTGCTGACACCACATGGTGGTGCACTCAGCTAGTTCCGTATATGAGGCTTTATTCACACAAACGTTTTATTGCGGCAATTTTGCTTTGATCAAACACTAGCCAAATTCGCGACCATCTGATGCATTGGATTCCAACGCATTTGTTCATATGGGCGATTTTCTGGTGCATAAAATCGACCGGCTAGAAAAGATAGCGCATCGGTGCGCATTCCAGCTAACTGACTGGGAAAAATAGGTCTGGACTTATCTTTTGCCGAAATACACCGGCCGGTCCCATAGACCGGGAGCTGCCGAAAAAGGGAGATGAGAAGGAGTTTAAACTCCCTTCCACTCTCCACCCCTTGCTGACTGCCGGTGAAGGGAGGTGGCGGGAGGTTAGCTCACTAGCACTGCTAAGCTCCCGTCTCGCCCCCTCCCCAGCAGCCAGCAAGGGGCGAGACGAACTAGCTCCCGCCACATCCCTTTCCTGGCAGCAGAGCTAAATTCTCCACCCACCTGGCTGTATTCTGGCCTGTGGTGTATATACACTGCAGCCCGCCCGTCTGAATGGGCATGAAAACGGGAGATGTAGCAACGACTAGGTCGCGGCTGCCTCTAGCCATGTGGTTTTCATCCACGACGCAAGTAGCTGAAAATCGCAGCACCCATGTGAAGGAGCCCTAACACAGTAATTCAATGGTTGTTTTAGCATATCTGCTTGGGATTGTTACAATTCACTTTGGGTTATTACAGTTTACTTTAAGACTCATAAAAGCAGTAAAAAAAAGCAACAAACTAGCTAAAACTGGCTTGCTGGGCGGAAGTCAGCATAATTTGGTTAATGTTATATATAGTCATATATTTACTTGCATGCATCATCAATAACCTTTAAAATCATTTGCAAAAATGCTATACTAGTTGTAAATTAGTGATTGGATGGCTATAAGGTATGACACTAATTGGTTATTGTTCTTTATATCTATTTATGTAATAAATGAGTAATCAAGTTCAGAAGAACTCTGAGCCACGATTCAACCACTTCCGTGTTGTGTCTGAGTTCTTCTCCGATGCATCGTAATTAGGCCTACCTGATTAATAAGGCTTCAATACCCCTTGAGTATCATCTAAAGTGATTACTCTAACAATAGGCTTTATATGTGTGCAGCTGTAGGCAATAAGCTATCACATTATGGGTATTTTACACGGGCCCACAATTGGCTAAATGACTGGACGAGCACTGATGTCACGGCTAAGGTTGTTAGCGCTTGTGCAGAGCATTTACACTGAAGGACTTACTGAATCGCGAGCTTTTCGCTCAGTGCCTAAACCTTCTATGTAAAGCGCTGAGTGGGGAGAGTTTACATGGAACGAGAAACCAGCCATAGTTTTTTCACTGGCTATAAGCATGCAGGAATTCTTCAATCGGTAAAATGCTGGGCAGCCGAGTGGAAACCAAACTGACCTACTGTAGTCAATGCAGTCCGTTCGGCTTCGTCATAAGACTAATCCATTCCGCCAGGGGATTCCCCTATCTTGATCCAATAATGGAGATGAAAAACCGAACCCCCAATGCAGATGTGAAAGCAGTCTTACACACATGAACTGGAAAAATCGTGCGGCCATTGGCCACCGCGGGTTGGCGGGGTTTGGCTGCATGTATTCAGCGGTGTTTCACTTCATGTGCCTTTTAAATCATGGGAAATCTCCCATGGAACCAACACTTCCAATGCCGTCTGCTTTAGTGACAGACATTTTGCGAATAGCTTTTGGAGAAGTCACTAACACAGAGGTTCCTTAACTCTGTTCTGCACTGTAAATGTTTACTCAATCTGCTCAATAAAAGACATGTAAGAAAGCTGCCTGCTAATAGGTGGTGCTGTATTGGCATTGGACCATCACCTAATGGCATACCAATAGCAGATATGAACAGTACAACTGTATGTTATTATTTGAGTTACATTGTGTTTATCTATAAACAGTGGTGGATGAAGTAGACCGTAAACCCTGGGCTGCTCCCCAAACTTGAGCCCCCCTTCCCCACCGCCAACCCCCACGCTGTCTCTACAGTCAACAGTACCTTTCTGTGGTAGCAGAAACAGACTTTAGCCATCTTCTAAACAGATGAGGACGTGTTAATACTTTCAGAACTGTATAAAGTTGGACTGATGGTCATTAAGAAGGTTCCTGGTGGCCTGCAAACTTGTAAGAAAAGTCCTGCTTCCAGAATGCCCTAAAGGCCTGTTAGTGTACCATTTCTTGGTGCCAGCCGTTATGAAAGGGGTTACCTGCTCAATTTGCCTAAGGGCCGCTTCACATGGGCATAAGTGCAATTGCACATGTCTTAGCACAACTTTTTGGAACAACGAACAAGCCTTTTTTGCAAGCGGGTATTGGTGCATCTTGTCTTCACCAAAAGTATGGGTGGAGACATGGGTGTAGCCGGGTTTGGATGCAGGGGACGGGCTGACTGGCCGTGTCAGTGGGCTATCCCTCTCCCACCTCCCCTACCCTATGCTGTAACTTTCACGGTTGGGCTCATCTCCTCTCCGTAAGGTTGGCCGCTGTCAGTGTCTTGTTTTCACTCCCATCTCCCCTTCCAAGCCTGCTGTCTGTGTCACATGTGTTGTGGGGACCCCGCTGTTACAGTCCCCACTAGCGCTGTAATATGTGTCGGCGATCCCAGCTCCGCTGTCACTGTTGTCCCCGGGGCTTGCGGCTCAAGCTCTGCACCACCATAGCAGCCAATTGACACATGACCTTGCTAATAATGCCATCAATATTGAGCGGCCATGGGCTGTCCCGGCTGGGTGGGAACGTAGCCTTGTTGTGACTTAGATAACAAGCAGGCCACATTTTATTAGTAATCAATGCAGAAATCCAGGTAAAAGGGTTCACTAATATGAGCTTTCTAAGAGTGGCTGCTATCCGTCTCATATGGATGTAAATATCTTACACCAGTAAGATATAAGGGGTCTGTCTAATATCAGTCCCTCATACAGTATGATGTCAATTTCTCAGAGCTGGAGACACGGTATGTAGCATAAAGCAGTAAACAGAGGGGCCACGGAGGAGGTTTCTAAACTGTCTGTCACTCCTCCGACAGTCAGCCTCTCCCCAGCCTGAATGGTGGGCAATAGGGAGCAATAGACTGTATTCAGCTGCCTTACAGACAGCCTTTCCAATGCCTGAAATGGCTGATAACAGGGAGCAACAGGTGACATGTAGCTGCACAGGTAATGGATGGAGGGTTTTTCCTTGATTTCGGCTTACAGCTGCGTTTATATCCACAGCCCCCCCAGGGGTCTATCACTGCAAATATTAGCGTTTCCACAATAATAATGTCACCGTTTCCAGGGAAGATTCTGGAATACTTTGTTTACAGAGTGGCCCCGGGCTCTGTGATCTATCAGGCGTAGGATCTAGGAACGTGAAATCTGCAGCTTATTGTAGGACCAGACTAGTGCGATCCTCGCCCTTATCTGAGCCGCGCACACTTCCTGTCCGCCCATCAACAGCCCTACAAACAATGAGAAATTTAACTCTTCCAATAATAGCGCTGCCGGTGACCGCGCACATCTCCAGCTCCAAGCCTGACTGAGAGCCCTAGTAGATGCCAGGCCGGGGGTCCGTCTACTGAGGGGCTCCGAATGATGGTCCCCTCCTGTAACAGAAGCTCTATAAAACTACCCCAACTACCCTCCTCTAATGCCCCCAGCGAGCACAGATCAACGACAGAAGAAAATAATTCAAAATCAGCAATTATTGTGGGAATATCTGTCATATCTGCACCTGTGCCCCACCAATTTCCCCAAACTCTGTCACACATTTTCCTTCTACTTTCTGCTGTCATGCCCTTTACCCGAACTATGTAATTTTGTTCGCACATAAATACCTATTGGCGAACAACGAGGGTGTAAGTTCACTTTTGCACGCAAACATGCCGGTTAGTGAGGATTTCTATTACATATCTTTTCTTCAACCATACCCCACCAACAAAGCTCTGCATTGGGGTGGGGTCGCTGCCCGTACCCATGACTGCCTCCCATCCTTGTGTCCTGGTGGCTCACTGCTCCCAAGTTTGCTGAGAGGGGTTTGTGATTTTAATCTGGCTGCAGACAAGGGAGGGGGGACGGTTGCTTAGCTCTGCCCCCATCCCGCCCACTCCCATTGCAAACAGCCAGAGGGAAGGAGAGAGGAGGTGAGCCGGGGAGGGAAGGGGAGACAACGGCATTGCAGCCTCGGCGTATATGCATCGGGGGCCCGTGCCGACTGAACGAGCGCACAAACGTTAGATTTGTGCGCCCGTTCACTCGTCTTTATGGCGCCGACGGGTACACGTAAAAACGTCTACGGCCATGTGAAAGGGGCGTAAATATGTATATTGTGGTTTAAGAATTAATATAGCCCCAAATTCACATCAGGTGGACACTGAATGTATTGAGGGGTAAGAAAGATTACTCAGAGCATTTGTTGCGCATGATCCATGATTTATTAGACTGCAAAAAAGTTTGTCTTACTAAGATATCTACCCAGCTAGAGAAGGAAGTGGAAGATATCAAATCCTATTCATCACATAGTGATTATACTACAGAGATTGCAGAAAACCATAGAGGGTCTGCAAAAGGAAATCAAAGATAGGAAACATCAGAAGTTTATCCGCAACTGTCATAGAATCGAGGAGGGAATGTTAATCTACAACAATACCAAATAGCAGAGGGGCAATAAGGGACAATATACCTTCCCCATCTGGCCCTTGTATTACTCAGATCATCAGTTGGTTGGCTAATATAAACCCCAATCCCTCAGCCATCAAAAGCACAACTCAAATAGGACAATGCAGTTCCCAATCTGAACCAGCTATACCTTCTCAATCCAGTTTTCCTATATCCTCTTCTTCATCCTTAACCTTCTTATCTCTCGCCACCCCGCAGATACCTACTATGCAGAGGAATCCTATCGACTCTTCAAAAAACCAACCATTTTTCAATACCGGCGTATCGTTGCACCCATTTTTTTTCCCAATGAGAGACCAGGAAAAATCCTCAAGAAGACTTAAGTAGATGATGAAGTGGTATATAACAGCAATGAGGAGGACTTGCAAATATGCATCCCGTACTTCCACACATTGTGAGGCACAGGTATTGGTCCACAAGAAGGACCATCATTTTCTCCTGTTCCTGCATTCTCACATGTTAATTGGGTAAAAGGCATCAATTTATCCTCAAGGGAAGCTAGCTCTCCATAAGTATCATGTTATAAGAGCTAAACAGGATGCACATGGGAATCAGAATGGTCTCGCAGCTCTGATAGACTTCTCAGAGGAAAATAACACAGGCACAACGGTTATAACAGCCCCCTTCACTAGGCTAACACCAAAATACGGGTAGTCACCTCTCTGGGTATGTATCCTTGCTCATCCAGATCCATCAATGGTATATATTGTTGCAGATGCTATTATCCTCATGGATCCGCTCTTCTGCCTCTCTATGCTGCTCCTTTGTAGTCTACATATTCCCCTTTTAGGTACTGCTTCCTCCCTTTGCCCGGCTCCTCTGCGTTGGATTATGGCTCCCTGTTCTCCCCATTCCCCCTTGTTTTCTCTCCCTTCTGCCTGCCATAACCTAACTTAAATACACCTCTATTCAACAGGACTCATCATGACCTAAATACGGATGCTATCTGTTTCAAGATTGGATTACTGCTACTGCTTTACATGTTCCAAGTTTTGTCATATGGTAAAGTGTTGTAAAATCTATATATGTTAATTTCTGGACCTTTGCAATAAACTTAATGAACATTCAAAAAAGACCCTCTGTGTTCTGTCCAAATATTGACTTGTCATTACAACAGTGGTGGCCGGATGGGAACTAGACTGAGTGCGGGACATACTCTATGCTGCTGTGCTACTGCCTGGCTGCAGGTTCAGGGTTGGTAGGGCACAAGGAAGAGGCCCTATTACTATTGGGGGCGCTATTACTATTGGAGACACTATTGAGGCACTATTATTACAGAAGGCACTTACTATTGGGGACACTATTGGAGGCACTATTATTACAGAAGGCACTTACTATTGGGGACACTATTAGAGGCACTATTACTATTGCTGACACTGAGAGGGTACAATTGCTAGTTGCAGCCACTAAAATAAAGGAGATAAAAGCATGCTTTGTGATGAGCACTCCCCCAACACCATACACCCCTCCACCCCCTGTTTTCATTGGTCGGTAAGAATTGCAACCCTATATACAGTGCAGCCTAAACAATTTACAATGCGGTTTTATATAAAGCATACACTGCAGCCTTGTTTACGATCTACAATGGAGCTTTCTGCACAGCGTACAGTGCAGTCTGGTGTACAGTTAATAATGCAGCCTCTGAAACAATATTATTACAGACTAATGTACAGCATACAATGGAGACTATACAATTGAGAAAAACAAGCGGATCTGCTGTTTTGGACCTAATTCTTACCAACAGGGAGGAAATGGTTGAGGAAGTCTGGGTGGCTGGGACCTTAGGAGGCACTGATCGTGATATCCTTGAATTTTGGATAACAAGGGGAGAAAGACCTGAGAAGACCCAGAGCTCAAGGTTGGATTTCAGAAAGGCAGATTTTAATGGACTCTGAAATAGGGTAGGAAGAATCCAATAGCGGGATGTTGTTAAGTACAGAAATGTCCAAGAATGTTGGGAAATATTACGAAATGAGATTCTAAAGGCACAATCGTTAATAACAATCCCTAAAAGAAGGAAGAATGGGAAGCATTTAAAGAGACCCGGATGGATGAACACAAAACATGCACACATGTTAAAAAGGAAGAAAATATGTTTATGAAATGGAAAGAGGGGGAAATAACTAAACAAGAATATAATGCAGTCTGCAGAAACTGTAGGGCAAGTGTCAGAAAAGCTAAAGCTAATAATGAATTGATGCTGGCAACAAAGGCCAAAAGCAATAAAAAGGATTTGGGGGGTATGTCAAAAGCAAAAGAATAGTCAAAGATGCTATTGGATACTTGCAAGATGAAAATGGTGAATTGGTTGAAAATTATGAGAAGGCTTTTAAGTCCTATTTTGTAGGTTCTCTCTCAGAACGTAGATGTAACTGAAGGAATAAAATAATGCAGACTTATCTATAAGTATAGATAGGGAACACTTAGCTAACTTAAATGAATTCAAGTCTCAAAGTCCAGATGAATTACATCCTAGGATACTATAGGAAGCAACAGAGGTAATTGCTGAACCACTCGCCATAATCTTTGAAAATTCATAGAGAATGGGAGAGGTCCCAGAAGATTGGAGAAGGGCAAATGTTGTGTCCCTATCTTCAAAACAGGAAAGAAGGTGGATCCAGAAAACTACCGGCCTGTGAGCCTGACTTCTATACCCGGAAAAATCTGAACAAACTATTAAACAACATGTATGCAAGTACTTGGATGAGAATGGAGTAATTAACCAGAGCCAGCATGGGTTCATAACAAACAAGTCATGCCAGACGAATCTAACTTCCTTTTGTGATAGAATCACCGACTGGGTTGATCAGGAAAATGCAGTAGATCTAGTATATCTTGAATTTAGTAAAGTCTTGGACCAAGTATCTCATACCATACTTATTGAAAAATATGACCAAATATGGGATTAACAAGTCAACTGTTAGGTGGATTTTCAACTGGCTGAGTGATCGTATTCAATGAGTGGTCATAAGTGGCTACACATCCAATTAGAAGAAGGTCTCAAGTGGGGTACCACAAGGCTCTCTCCTGGGCCAAGTGTTTTCAATATTTTTAGAAATGATCTAGATGAGGGAATTGAGGGGAAACTGATCAAATTAGCCATCCCTCCTAGCTTTGTCTTTGGCAAGCACTGGAGTAGAGACCGGATTCAAAAAGATCTTGACAAGCTTGAACAGTAGGTGGCAACTTACATAATGGTATTTAACAGGGAGAAATGCAAAGTCCTACATCTGTGCAAGAAAAATGAAACAGGCACATACAGAATGGGAAGAATTGGCCTAAGCAGCAGCATGTGAAAAAAACCTGGGTATACTAATAGATCAAAGACTGAACATGAGTCAACAATGTGATGCAGCAGCAAAAACGCAAATACAATTCTGGGATGTATTAAGAGAAGCATAGAATCTAGATCACATGAGGTAATTATCATCCTTTACTCTTATTTAGTTATCCTGCATTGAGCAAGCGGTTGGACCCGATGACCCTGCATTGTTCTGCCTGCATCAGGCTTCAGAGGGATGGGGTTAGATGGGAGAAGTTATCATAGTGGTCTGGGACCAGATAGAAAAGTGAAAATGAATAATTTCAACTAGACAGGGCATCACCTCTAAGTTACTCAATTTAACTGTTCTATATATAATACTAGCTGATATACCCGGCTTCGCCCGAGTTAATTTGGTACTGGTGTTTATCTGGTGTTCACACGGAAAATCTTATGAAGTCGTGGTTTCTTTAGAGATACTGAGGAAAAACATATGTTCACCATTTTGCATAGTTCTCTGCGTTACCCAGGAAACACCACGTGGAGGTAACCATGCAACGTTTCCTTCATATAAAATGACATCAGGAAGTGAGAGAATTAGATTACGTACATAAAATTTGGACACTAATTCTTTTGCGCTTAGAATTGAATAAGTGAGTTGGGGCCTATTAACTTTTCATATTTATGACACAATCAATGCTCGTGCCAAATTTCCCGTTTCTATGACACCGGAATGTGAGAGATTTAGATTATGTACGTAAAATTTGGACGCTAATTCTTTTGCGCATAGAATTGAATAATGGAGTTGGGACCCATTAGCTTTTCCTATTTATGACATAATCAATGCTCGTGCCAAATTTCCCGTTTCTATGACACCGGAAAGTGAGAAAATTACATTCCGCACGTAAAATTTGGACGCTAATTCCTTTGCGCATAGAATTGAATAATAGAGTTGGGACCCATTAGCTTTTCCTATTTATGACATAATCATTGCTCGTGCCAAATTTCCCGTTTCTATGACATTGGGAAGTGAGCGATTTAGATTATGTACGTTAAATTTCGACACCAATTCTTTTGCGCTAGAATTGAATAATCGAGTTGGGACCCAATTACTTTCCTATTTTGGAGATAATTTATGCTTGCGCCAAATTTCATGTTTCTACGACAGTGGGAAGTTGGAGAACGGTCGGTCGGTCAGGGCTTTCAGCTTTATATATATAGATTTAATATCTATCATACATACAGTACACAATTAGTAATTTTTTAGGGAGGGGGTATATATCTTTATAGACTAAGCCAAGATACAGAGAGGCATGCATCCAAGCAACAAGTTGGGGAAGGCAGATGAGCAGCTCCTAAATCCTGTGACATAGCCTCCCACACAATATAAAACACTTTCAATTAGTACCAGTGGTGAAATCTAGCCGGGGGGATGAAAATGTACATAATCATCATTAGGGTCACCTTGGTGGGCATCTGGATTGGCAACATCTGCTTCTGTGTGTTCCGCCTCATGCTTTTGCTGGTTGTTTCCTATAGAGAATGAAATACACACCATGGTTATACAATGCTACATGTATCAATACTGACAAATGTGGGACAATTCCAACCAACATCTTCTTACCTGTGGTTTCCTCTGCGGTTTTAAGCAGGTGGTGGTCATACTCATTTTCAACGCTACCTATTATCAGACAAATAATATGGTTACATTAAGGCCCTTTTACATTCAACGATTATTGCTAAAAGCACTGACCGAACTGACATTTTTGAATAAAATTACATGTACAGATAATGGCTTTTAATCATCTCCATTAGTTAAAGTACATTCATTACGAGATGTTTGCTTACTTGGGCGTATCATCATCTGGCCTGCGGGATGCGATTGCCTCCTCTGGGCATGACTAAACAAAGTACTCATTATGTATGAAAGAGACACACAATAAGTACTTAAGTCAACAAGCTGCTGGAAAAACTGGACGAATTCCATTCACCGGAAGCGATTTTTGAGCGATCAAACAAGGCTTTCTATGCCGGCTAAAAAACAGCGCTAAACGATAATTGAATGAATAGTGCACGACTGCCCACATTTATGATATATTATTGCTTACTTTTGGCCATTTGAACTGATTTTGAGTGATAATCAAGTGTAAAAGGGCCTTAAGGTGTCCCATGTCACACTGGTGGCTGCAACAAATCAGCAGTCCCCTCCTCACCTTGTAATAAAAGAAGCTCTGCAGGTTAACATTGTATTATATAGGCTGAACTATTACCAGATTCCAAGAGAACAGCTCTGGATGTGATTGGTGTATAACATATGACGTCTCTCAACTGATGTTTGGCTATACCATTAAAGGAGCATTCCAGCAAAAGATTTTTTTACTGCCTTTGTTTGTAAAGTAAAGGGGAAGGGGGTGTCACATGATAGAACCCCAGAGCAGAGCATAGAATTTGGGAAGAGTATTACTGGAGCAAGTTCAGAGAGGAATTACCAAGATGGTGAGCGGTCTGCAAATCATGTCCTATGAGGAACAGTTAATGGATCAGGGAATGTTGATCTTGCAAAAAAGAAGGCTGAGAGGAGACTTAATAGCGGTCTACAAATATCTGAAGGGCAGTCACAGTGCAGAGGGATCAGCCCTATTCTCATCTGTACAAGGAAAGACTAGAAGCAGTGAGATGAAACTAAAAGGAAGGAGACACAGATTAGATATTAGACAGTGAGGGGGATCAATGAGTGGAACAGGTTGCCACAGAAGGTAGTGAGTTCTCCTTCAATGGAAGTGTTCAAATAAAGGCTGGACAAATCTGTCTAGGATGATTTAGTGAATCCTGCACTGAGCAGGGGGTTGGACCCGATGACCCTGGAGGTCCCTTCCAACTCTACCAGTCTAGGATTCTATGATTACTGTATTACCTTTTTATAAGGTGTACTTTACAAATGGAGCAGAGAATTCCTGGGAATACTTCTTTACATTAGGATGGGGATTTCTCGTGATTTACCAAAATACGGCTCACCTGCTTTGATTTCCAGTGCCAACTTCTCATTTTTTGCTGTATCAGGCTTTGAGGATCTGTTAAAGAGAAAGAGAAGAACATCAGGATATAAATCGGGAGTCACTCCCTATCCCCGAAGCACATGATGATCGCAGCCATGACTGTGTATGCCACACCTGTTCTTTTCTGTAGTAATGTCTTCACCTGCAAGAAGAAAAGAAGAATGGATGAAACTTCAAGGATTTACTGCCAATTTCACAAAGTGTTTCACATCCTGCAAGGCTGCCTCAAAGTACATGGAAATCGGCTGTAATGGCGGATATTACCTCTACAGCGCCACCTATTGGAAGGCAGCTTTCCTGCAAGCCAATGTCAGACCTTTTAACAGGCTTTATAACATGGCTGGAAATATAAGCCCAACCACAGTCTTCTCCGAAAGGAAATGCTAACTATGTTCAGACAGCTGTTTTTTTTGGATTTTTGCCCCTCATTAGTGACTGGTGGGTTGTTGGCTAAATAGGCCTCTCACCCAGCAAGGAACGGGGGGAAAATGGGATTAGGTGAGTTTTTTTTTTTTTTTTTACATTTAATTTGGCACAAAGGGAGCATTATCACTATATGGGGAAATATTGAGGACACTTACTATATGGGGCACTATTACTGTATAGGGGTCCTATTACATGGCAGCACAATGAAGACACTATTATTACTACTATATGGGGATGCTATCAACATATAGGGGCAAAAAGGGACACTTACTTTATGGGGGCACAGTTATTGTATGGGACACTTATTGTGTGAGGCAGAATGGGGCACGGTTATCACATGGGAGCAGAAAAGAGGCATAGTAGGGGCACTATTACTATGAGGTTGAATCAGGGCACTATTACTACATATATAAGGGAACATGGGCTAGTAATTACTATTATATATGGACAAATCAGTATTATATAGAGGCACAATCACTGTGTAGGCACACTACTGTATGAAGGCAGAATGGGGGCACTACTGCTACATGGAAGCAGTGTTAAAGTAATCACTTAATTTAGGTGATGCTCAAGGGGTATCGTAGTCTTATCGATCAGGTAGGTCTAATTATATATATATATATATATATTTATGATGCATCGGAGAAGAACAAGAAACAACACTGGTGTCTCTAGCAATTTTTCTGTTTTATTATTGCAATGCAAGAGGTTATATAGTATAACAACCCACTCGCACACCCCATAAGGTTAAACCCGTCAACAATTCAAAGTCTACAGCATGGGTGATACTTCTATCTCAGTAAAACATTTCAAGGGTTATTATGACAAAGTTGCATGCTCGGCGTCTAAGGCCCTGTTACTAAAATTTAACTGCAATGTGTCTTATACGCACATATTTCTTGCTACGCACATGTTATGCACATGACACTACTGCATAAAATATGATTCAATACTTTCACACTAGGCACAATATCTTTTCAGTGTTCATTTTCTGTTTAAATGTGTCAAACAGCCTCCTGTTATGAGATTGTGGAATGCTGTTAAGTTGCCTTGGCAGCCATGGGCTTTCTTAAAGCTTTCAGGGCTGCCAAAGGTTGCGGTATTGTGCTTTTTTTCCCCATTTCATTCCACTTGGAATTTTTTAAAGTTTTTCAGTACATTATATGGTAAACTACATAGTCACTATTAAAAAAATACAACTTGTCCCACAAATAAATAAGCTCTCATATAGCGACATTAATTGATAAAAATGAAACAGTTGTCATGTCCACCCAGGTCGTGCTGGATCTGTAACCCGCAGATCTCGCACAAAAACACACACACTGCATCAAAACAATAATTAAAAAAACATGGGAACTCTTTTTTTCCATCTAAAAAAACCTCAGGGACAGGGACCTGCCAAAAAATGCAGGCAATTCGACCTGACAAGGACGTACCTGACCTACTACCTCGGCCCTTAGTTAACCCTACGTGAGACAGGGAAAACATAAGATACACAATAAAAAAGAAACACAAACTTCGCTTAGATGCAGCAGGCAAATGAACAATCCAGAAGTGAGCTCTGACTGAGACCACAGTCAGAGCTAGACTGAAGATTCAACAGCAATTCAGTCCAGCATCAGCCAGACTAAATAGCCATGACAATTAGCCACAGGTGTGGTTTAAGGGTGTTTTGACTAACCCCACACCCACCAAGGCCAGAAGATGGAGAACCACCTGCAAAGCCTGCACCAGACTATCAGCACGGCAGCAATCCCAAAACCACCGCAACAAGTTATGATTTTTTAAAAGTAGGAAGGAAAAAACGTAAATGAAAAAAAAAATAAAATAGGGCCACATCCTTAAGGAGTTAAACTAACATTGAGTTCGTAAAACCTGGGAGACCTTGGATTGGGGATCTGCTTCTCCCTGTTATCAACTGCACCAAGTCAACAGCCAGAAATTGTAGTCTAGTATTCACAATAGTAGACTGGCTAAGGTCAGGAAGGGCAGCAGACAGCTAGACAAGGTCAGACGGCAAACCAGTTCAATGCCAAGGAATACAGAAGAGAAGAACACAGTTATAGAAAACATCTTCCAATTTACTGGAAGGGCATTATCATTCAGGCACAGGTAAGTGGTGAAATGAGCCTTGAAGTAGACTGTGGCTATTTGGCATTGGTTGGGGAGAAAATACTTTCAGCCCTTTAAGAAAATGAGAGTGAACATGTACAATATCAGTAGGATGGTGGCTGAGAGCGGGGTTCCGGGCACAGAGGCCCTGAGCAGAAGAGTGACGGGAAATTGGGAATGGGGCATGGTTTTCCTGAGGTGAGAAGCAGAGTGCATCACCTGGGCCACGAGGAATGTTATTATTAACAGCTTTACTGCAAATAGCATGCAGTTAGTAATAGAATCAGGCCTTTTAGTGCCATAGCTCACTAAGGATAATTAACCCCTTCACTGCTCTAGACCAACAGAAATGACCATTAACCATAAACCCCTTACTGTTCTAGATCACAAGGGATATTACCAATAACCATTAAATTAAAGGGGTTGTCCCGCGAAACAAAGTGGGGGTAAGCACTTCTGTATGGCCATATTAATGCACTTTGTAATATACATCGTGCATTAATTATGAGCCTTACAGAAGTTATTCACTTACCTGTTCCGTTGCTGGTGTCCCCGTCTCCATGGTGCCGTCTAATCTTCAGCGTCTAATGCCCGATTAGACGCGCTTGCGCAGTCCGGTCTTCTCCTTTGCTGAATGGGGCCGCTCGTGCCGGAGAGCGGCTCCTCGTAGCTCCGCCCCGTCACGTGTGCCGATTCCAGCCAATCAGGAGGCTGGAATCGGCAATGGACCGCACAGATGCCCTGCGGTCCACCGAGGGTAAAGATCCCGGCGGCCATCTTCACAAGGTAAGTATGAAGACTCCGGACCGCGGGGATTCGGGTAAGTACTATCTGTTTTTTTTTTTTATCCCTGCATCGGATTTGTCTCGCGCCGAACGGGGGGGGCTATTGAAAAAAAAAAAAAAAACGTTTCGGCGCGGGACAACCCCTTTAAGTTAAAATCAAAGAGCTGCACCTGCAATTACTAGCGCTGACCACTAGACAAAGATTGGAGTGATCTGCAGCCACTCTGTACCCGGTGGCAGCGGGCACACAAACAGCTGATCGATTGGAGTTCAGAGTGGTAGACCCCAATCAGTGAACTATTGACGACCTATCCTGAGGATAGGTTATCAATAAAAGCTGCCTAGAAAATTCCTTTAACCTCTTCATTGTCCTAGACTACCTGGGATGTGACTCATCCCTGCAGAGAAAATTAAGATTATGTGGATGTTTTTCAAAGAGAAAACAGCAAAAATATTTTTAGGTTTCCTTTGTTCTTTATAATTATGATAAAATGTAAATTAGGGGTATGCTGATGAACGGGGCTAACCCTATTGATATGCCTGTCTTCACATGTTATACTTCTGTGTTAGAGACAGGGACAGTTTGTATGACCCTGGGCAGAATTAGAAATGGGGCCCCAAATACAGAAGTACTGCATAGACAACACAGTCACATTCAAGATATTCAGGAGGCGGCATGCAGAGCGCTGCAGTGCCGACCTCTAGTACTTCCTGGGGTGTTGGTAGGGTTTTATAAAAACATTATTAATATACAGTCTAGTTATCGCATACCAGGACTAAATATAACAACCACACAGTGATTAAATAGACTGTTTTTGAACAAAACACACTATTTATTGACCAATGTTACCAATAGTACCACCACACAATGCCCACTACTAGTACAGCTATATTGTGAGTACTATCAGGACATAGAGGAGACAGGGGGTGAGGGAATTAAGGCCAGCCAGACATTTACCCTGAAATTTATGGGGGAAGAAAATAAATTGTACTATATATACGGTGTGTGTGTGTGTGTGTGTGTATATATATATATATATATACACACACACACACACTCTTTTTCACCCACTTGCTTCTCATGATTAAATGAATCCTTTCACCGCTGGAAGGGTGGCATGCACTTTAGTTCAGCAACAAATTTGATATGTGATGGGGTATATGGTATAATATTACCTGGTGCCTCCTTTTGCCCCACTTTGCCATGGATCTACTATTTTATGGCCCCCTCTATGTTGCCAAAAAACTGCTGCCCAATTCTTAGAATACCCATAGGTAGTCTGAGAAACCCTGTGGACTGGACGAGTGCTGATAACCTCAATCTCCATGCCACTTACCTCCTCCACAATATGTACTGACCCAGTACTTGCAGTACCAACATCTAAGGAAGACTGTGTCACCATATACATATATTGTACTATGTTGGATTATATGGCTTTATCTCCTGTATTTATGCCTTGCTATAGAAACTGGAAAACCCCATACTGTTAGTCATCCACTTTGTGTTACCTTAGCCCCGATTAGCAGAGGAGGGGTTGAGCTAGAAAATGTTAGAAGCTTTTGGAAGAGGAGGTAATATAATACCCTGAAGTTCCTATTTGGGTCAGTACAGAGTAGCGTTAGAGCAGAGGGTGTAGTGAATTATCAGCTCATGTAGCGTTCGGCACCCAATACTGCAGGATTGTTACTAGTCTAGAAAGGAGCTTCAGCCTTTGTTGAGACCAGCAGGAGTAAAGCATGCCTGAACTGAACCCAAAGTTGACCAAAAAGCTTGGATAAGGTACACACACTTTTTGAGGGGGTACAGGCTGGAAGGGTAGTCTTAGAATCAGGCATTCATTTTGTGATAATACAGAGAGGACCCTAAAAGGGTGCATCTGAGGGAAGCAAACAGAGGGCACCAGATAACTATGTCATATACCTCAGCACACGCCAAATTTCGTTCCTTGACTAGAGCATCAATTTTAGCATTAAACATTCCAACTGTACGCATGAAAATGGCATGAGAGCAAGTCCCAAGTCTATACGTATGCGCTGCCCCTCTGCCTTCACTATTGAACTGATGATACAATGACTGTCTTTACCCTTCCTCTTCTTATCCATGTGCATATATGCACAGATGGCAATGGCAGCTAAGATGATCAGCGTGATGAACGTGCCGATAACCCCCTTCTTCCAGGTGGCGAGGACGGCTAAAAGGAGTAAAAAACATCAGTAAATCACCCATGTTAGTCAGACTTCCACAATGCACTGCATCTGCAGCCACGTTTTGTCTAACTTTAGACCATCTATTGTTTGGCTCAATTTACTCCAGACGTTGGGCGCACAATGTCACATTCAAGCCACACCCCCTTTCCCATTAATCTCAGCACCTTCATTGATAGAAGCCCACCGGACTATTTTTTTTTCATGCATTTGCTTCATAAAAAGGTCTACAAGTTAATGCAATATTATGTGTCGGCAATGCACAAAACTTGTCATATTTTATAAGGTCTAGACGGAATCGCATTAGTAAATTTGCTTCAATATGTCTCCCAGATTGTAACATAGCAAAGAATGTTAAGTGCAGACCCTGAACCAGCATAGGTCAGTAAGGAGACCTTAAGGAGCCTGTCAAAGCTCCCCCAACAAAAAGTTCATTATAGGGTTTACTGCTTCTGGGACCACAATGTATGGATGTACCAGGGACCTCCAGTAACAGAAAGACGCTCTTTCCTTGCTCTTGCTAAATAGATGAGTGGCTTGGCTGGGGGAGCAGTCTCTCTTAAGGGGGTTGTCCCGCTGTTTACTATTGATGACCTATCCTCAGATAAGCAGGGATCTGCTGCTTGGGATCCCTGCTGATCAGCGTCAGTATGAAGGTGTCTTTGTTGGCAGAAGCAGACAGCTCCATACATTGTGCAGTGATCTCATCTTGTATTACATGCTAAATTCCATTGAAGTAAATGGGACTTCTCATGCAGTACCAGCTGGGGCCACATCACACTGTATGGAGCTGTCTGCTATCGGCAACAATGACAGCTCTGTATGGGGATTAGCTGATGGTTGGGGATCCTGAGCAGCAGATTGCTAACCGATCTGCTATTGATAACCTATCTTGATGCTAGGTCACCAATAGCCAACAGTGAGATAACCCCTTTAACTCAGAATTACCTAGCAGAGATTTTGAAACTGTGATTTCCAAATCACACAACTGTTTTAAACTCCAGCAGCAATGGATATAAGTATACCATAAGACATGATAAAGAGTGCCTTAATGGTCTATAATCTTGAATTTTCCCCATCACCTCTATATACCCCACTACTCTACCCTCTTTGATATATTAGGAAAAATGCATATTTACAGATTTCTGACCTCTCGCGTCTTTAGAGTTGCTCCTGACTTCCTTGTGCGCCCCGTTGGATGCCACGCAGATATAGGTGCCATCACCTTGTTTGCTAAACGTTGGCAGCTCATAGACCGCGTACAGCTTCTCTCTCTCCGTTACATTGTACAGAAGGAACTCGCTTCCTTTCATTTTGTAGAACTTGAAGTTGATTGGCAATGTCCCATCCTTTACCCTGCAAATTAAGGACAGTTCGGACCCCTCCTCCACATTACCACTGCTTGGGATGATTTCCAGGTCTACGCTGCTAATTGGGACTGTAGGAAACAAGAGATGCGAGGGAAGAGTAAAGTCAACTTTGGGTGTGACTGGAGCATAAAAAGTGAAAACTGAAGTTATTCTGTTTTCTTTTGCACAGTATATATCTAGTCATAAGATGTTACATGGTGTCAAAGTGGACTTCTCTTTGAAATGCTACATTTGACCTATGTATGGGAAGCCTGCACAGCTCTTTCATTGTAACTAGATGGCAAACATTGTACAGCACTTTCACAATTGTCACAGTATTACTATCACCCGTCCATTTCCTTATTTTGTATCCTCATACAGCACTATGCATTCTCAAGTATAGCATTCCCTTATTTCACCACAATGGACTCAGCACATGCAAAATATCCCTCCGTAGACTGGTATTACCCACAGGACTTACTGATGATTGTGACGTTCACTATGTTACTGTACTTTCCAGTATGCTGGGTATTTCTGTTGGTCGCTTTGCACCTGTATTGCCCCAGGTCATGTGACTTGGACGAATTGACTAGAAATCGAGCTTCCATGTTTCCTTGCATTGTCTTTTGACCCAGCGTTTGGTTCCCTTGAAATAAGGAATACGTTATGGGAGGTGTCCCAGATTTGCATTTGCAAGTTAGTTCCAGGGTATCACCAAGGACCACCGTCTTGTTGTTACTCATGTAGGTCAGTACTAGGTTTTTGACTGGAGCTGGTAGTAAAGGATACAGGAGATCAAACTGTCAATATATACATAGTATACAACACTACTGAGAGACTAATTGATAGATACAAAATAGTCCTCATCACAGCTCCTTTAAGAGTTGACCAGCAAGGTTGCCAGCCTGAATTTTTATTTTTTCTGGACAACTTATCCACAAATCACGAACAGGCAATATTTTTTATGGACACCTTAGAAACCCCGTAATGAATAATAAAGTCTATGATTTAACACGTCTATAGATCAGATACTGATATGAATGTATTACCAGCATTTACTGAGCTGTAAAATGATAATTACAGTCGTAATAACCTAATCAACTGCCAACAGCCTAAAAAAAAAATTACGGGCGCATCATTTTTTAAAATTTTTTCCACAGACACTGGAAAAAGGGGCCGTAACTTCTGGACGGCTGGCAACCCTGTTACCTGGCTCTCCTACAATGTAGAATGGGAAACCTACTGGATGCTACACTGATACATATACATCCCCACTCCTGTACTTTGTCAAACAGATTATCATTCAAGGGTCTAAGAAATCTGTGCGACAGCCTCTGTGAGAGCCATAGTGATGGCCATATTAGTTGTCATCCAGATTCTTAGAGGGAAATGCTCTTTAAGTAGGAGCCCAGTGGCCAATAACAATGTATCTAGTGGTCATCTGATCATGGTGATTAATAGCACGCATATAATGCCATTGTATGATTTGGATGACCACTGAGGTGATAGCCATGAGCTTCCAGAGCGACGCCATGATACATCATTTTTGAAATCGCATTAATCATATCATAAAAAGTTCTGCAACTTTTGTAGTTCAAATTCTAACAGTCAGTGAATGGAAACAGCTATATTATAAATCAAGAGGCCAAGACCCTCAGCTGTAGGTGGTATCAGGTCAGCAGAAGTTTTCAACTAAGCATTACTGATAGCAAAAATAGTGGTTACCAGAATCCATAATATCAGTAAGGTTATATATGATAGTATATATCTCCAAAGTCCTACAATTTTCACCCGAGTTATTAAAAGGTGCATGCCTCTTACTAAATTTGGTGTATTTGGGCTGAAAAATAATCCAAACTACCTACCTCAATTTTCATAATAAATTTGTGCCATTTTACCCTTTCAATATAGTTACTATAGTTACCCGGGTCAGAAACACTATCTTTTTTCCTTGAGGAGAGCACCTAGACAATGAGACTTAAAAGGCCATGCATGCTCCTCTCAGTAATATGCAAATAAGGAAGATGGAATAATACCTCCACAGTGCCACCTATTGGAAGGCAATTCCCGGTCATTGTTACAAGGTTTGCATAAAGAGTTTAACATTGACTTGAAGGAATGCTACCTTCCAATAGGTGTCACTGTGAAGGAATTATTCCATCTCCCCTATTTAAATGGGACCTAAAATACATCTCCTTAGAGAACATGCCCACTTTTTTGTCACTACTGACCAAGTAAAAAGTCCACAAGTTGGGCCACTTAACACCTTTTTAAAAGGCACATTTTACACTAAAAAGTGGCATAAAGACTGCTGAATGTGGGCCAAAGTCCACTAGAAAGTTTCCGAACTTTTCCTTAATATGCAGCAGTCTGGCAAGGGACTCTTGAAGTGTAATATTTGTGCTTGCAGTATGCATTAACTCCTTCAGCGTACTCACCGTAGGCTTGTATGTGGAGGGGTTCGCTTACTTTTGTAATGTTTGATACTGTGACTTGGCACACGTAGGATCCACTATAATTTTCTGTTGCGCTTAAGGAGAACGTGCCTCCCTCTCTCTTGAATGTTTTCACTCCATTTAATATAAATTTATAAGCCAGACTACGTGAAACATTAGTGGCTAAACCAGCAACCGAGCATTTCAAGGATATGTAGTCGCCCTCGTTGATGTATTGCTTCTTGCTGCTTAGCGTTAGATTGGGTCTTGCGAATAGTTCTGAAAATGACATGCATTGTATGAGCAGAAGACAATTAGTATACTCCAAGAGTGCATCACAGCAGAGCATGAATGCAGCTCTGGAGGATAAGGCATGATGTAACAAGATAATTAGAGCAAAATTATTCAGTATTTTAGGCAGATGAACTGTGAAATGAGGTTAGAAAGTGGAGTTCTACATGATGAAGGATGATTCTGATGATCAATGCACAGAGTTGTGATTTACCAGCTATGTCTATCTTGGTCCTTTTGGATTTGGAGGTTCTTTCACTCTCCACCGTACAAGTGTATTCGCCCATATCATCCACCGTGGCAACTCGAAAATAGGACAATGTGCTTGTGGTGGAGCTATTGATAATATGACCATCCTTCTGCAGTGTCACCTTCATGTCATCTAAACGTTTGGGACTCTTTTGGACAGAACATGTCACCGACATGTTTTTACCTTCGGTGAAGTTGAGCGAAGGCAAGACCTCGATTCTTGGGGTAGAAAATGGAGCTGTGTAGAAAATGAAACAATACTGCGAAATACAGTGGCAAAATAATACTGGAAATACAGAGACAATATAATATGTGCAGTGCCATATATTACAGCCAGTGCCTAAATATTACAAGCATATAGGGCTAACATAACACCACCAGTGTTCAAACAATACTGTCATACAGAGCTAGTTTAAAGTGTCCCATGCCCAAATAATATCAGCACTTGTGCACTAATTTTAATTCTGCAGAAAACAGACAGCTCCGTTTTTACTGCAGTGACCAGGCTTGGTATTGCAGGCCAAGTTCCTATTGAAATTAAAGGGGTTGTCTCGTGAAAGCAAGTGGGGGTATACACTTCTGTATGGCCATATTAATGCACTTTGTAATGTACATCGTGCATTAAATATGAGCCATACAGAAGTTATTCACTTACCTGCTCCGTTGCTAGCGTCCCCGTCGCCATGGATCCGTCTAATTCTGATGTCTTCTTGCTTTTTTAGACGCGCTTGCGCTGTGCGGTCTTCTGCCTGGTGAATGGGGCCGCTCGTGCCGGAGAGCTGGTCACCGCGTCCTCATCGTAGCTCCGCCCCGTCACATGTGCCAATTCCAGCCAATCAGGAGGCTGGAATCGGTAATGGAACGCACAGAGCCCATGGTGCACCATGGGAGAAGACCCGCGGTGCACCATGGGAGAAAACCGCAGTGCATCCCTGGGAAAGGACCGGCGGCCATCTTTGGGAGAAGATTTTTTAAAGTCCTTATTTCATCGGATCGGTGAGTAGCAAGCGGTTTAAAAACCGCTTTAATTTGCTATTTTATGCCAGGGGGGGGGGTGACAGGGGGAATGGGGTAAGGTAAAATTTTGAGGTTTGCCGCAAGACAACCCCTTTAATGAGAATTTTGTCTGCAGTACCAAGCTTAGCCACTGCAGTAGAAAATGAGCTGTCTACTTCCTGCAGAACTCAGCTCAGTGCCGGCCTGGCTGTCACATTGTGATCCTGGGACCTGTGGTTCTATGGGTTTCCAGGAGCACACTTCCACAGGTGTGGGATGATTGAGCTGGCTGGGTGTGTATAGCACCACCAGTCTTCTGCACATAAATACCAGCCACTCTTACTAGCGGCTGCTGGTCATCTATTCATTATCTCATTCCCTCTCAGAACCTTGGTGCTTGGGGTCATGCATGTTCTGCTTTGGTGTAAGCTGCATGCATGAGGTTCTGGGTGTGATTCCCTTGTCTGTTTGTTAGTGTGCACAGTGACATGTTGGGTGTCCGTTTGTAGGCGTTTAGACATTAGGTGTGAACAGTCATGTATAATGTATGTTGTTATTCCCTTGTCTGTTTGTTGGTGCCTATTACCATCTAGGGCTAGCCAGGCCCCTAGGTTCTACCGTGGGGCTGTCCATATTGGGACGACCACCCCGCTTGTAGGCAGGACTCACATTTGGGGTTTAGTTGTCTTGTTAGGGACTCACAAAACAACAAGGACCCTTGATGTGGGCTTGTGAGCTTATGTACTCAGGACAAAATACAAACCAATACTTTGTACGTACTAACTTATTAGATATTTCCATTTGTCTGGGTGGTCTGGTACATTGGTAAGTATTTAGTCTGCTGCCTGTAGTTGTTGGTTGTATGCATGTTCTGATCCATATTGTTTTTGTTGTCCAGCATGTATACATGTCCTTACTCCCCTTTCTTTCCAACAGACCCTATTTGGGTTGCATCCGTGTTTAACATTGTTTACACAGCCTGCACAGATGTAACACTGGCAAGCGGCTAATCGGTGGGGGTCCTAGGCAGCAGACCCCATCATATATACTATTGATGACTTATCCTGAGTATAGGCCATCAATTACAAGCGGACAACTTTTTAATAATGCCATTTTCAAAGTTGTTTGGGGCCTTTTAAAATGTATTTGCAACCACCCTTTCTCCAAGACCAGATAATAGCCTCAGTCCAATTGCTACAATCCTGTCCTACATGATCCTAATGGGGAAGGAATATTCAGAATATATAATAAATTGATTCCAAGCTGGTGGAGCAAAAATCACTATGTGCTATTTTCTTTTTGCATCAGCCATTAATGCTTTTGGCCTCTTCTTACCCTTAACTGGGTCCAGGAGATTGTTCAGTTAGAACTGACATTCAGTCAACTGCGGAGCAAACATTTAATCACAGGGACGCCCGAAGTACCCGCTCTTGTCTCCTCTTCTCATATATGAGAAGCATTATACTTACCGGAACAAGTCATTAGACATACATGAGAGGCACATTACCTACCCAACACGGTGACATGCTTGCTTTCGCTATATGGGGAGGTTTCCCCTATGAGGACGAGATAGACATCACACTTAAAGAGTAAAATTTGCTCTCCTTCTTTGATATTAAATTTGACTTCCTGATAATTGTCATTAGTGGTTTTGGACTTCGTTTCATCGACCGTCTGGTTTTTAATCTTGTAGAATTTGAACAACATGGTTGACCTTTCCTCCGGAGCCTCACATCTCACAATCACATCATCTCCTTCATTGACTTCATTCTTGGAAACATTTATGTGAGGAGGAAACAACCCTGAAGAAAGAACATATAATAATCTCATAGTCCAGCTAAAATCAAGATCTAATTATGGCCAATCCTGCTTAGAAACAAAGGCTGGTCTGAAGACCAAAAGCATGGATGTTGACATCATGCTTAGCCTTGGATACTGTATAGTTGGGTTTTCCACTGCCCAATCTCATAAAATCCAGGTGGTTGCTGTTCTTGATTTCAGCTATTGTGGTGCCTTAAAACAGCATCTGGAAAGTGGTTGCCCAAAGTTGTATGACCACATCCTCCTATGTGTAGCTTGGTCATCAAATTTATAATTTTCTAACATTTCAATGATTAAATATCCATATAAAACCAAGAGACTTAGTTAAATTTACTTATTTTCTACTGATTTGGAATTCAATGATATACCCCCTGCACACCTAAAGTTGAAGTAAAAGTTCTGTCAGTAGTCATGTGCACTCCCATTATGTACTGCAGGAAATCTGCAGAACTGGAAATGTACCTTGGAAGTCTCCTGGAGTAATCGGCACAGAAATAGTCAATCTTAACTTGACATTTAATTCATTCAATACATGTATTTGACCCGTTAAGTGTCATGTTAACATTTGCTACAACTGTAAGTAAAGCAAAGAACTGGCACTAACTCTACTGCATATGTGGACCTATCCGAGCAGAAGTTGGGTTCTACTTCATGTTACAGGAAACTCAAGATTTAACTTGTACAAAAATATCAGATGATCTAATGATCTGGATGGTGCCCCCCTCTTGTATACTCACCGGTCACCTTAATCTCGACATTGTCACTTGTTTTTGGCCTGCTGGCCACAGACACATCACATTTGTATAGTCCAGAATGGGACACTCTGACTACCGGGATGGTGAGGGACACTCGGTCTTCAATGGTGCTGGTTGTGTGTATTTTGTTATCATCCTTATAAAAGGTGATTGTGCTGTTCAACACAAAATCTTTGCTCTTGGCGAACTTCACAACGCATTCCAGAACCAAATTATCCCCGTTTTTCAGTATGGTGGATGGTACAGCGTTCAGTTCAATACTGTTGATTGTGAAGTCTTAATGCAAAGAGATTCAAATGGAAAGCATTGATTTGTGAGTAAGATCAAAAGATAAAGCAGTCATATAAGATCATTGTTAATGGGAACTTATCACTGGAGGCAATACTGTTTCACAACATCCCACTACCCATTTTCAGACCCTATAGGCAGCTCGGGGGGCTATACTTACCTTTTCCTCTATACTTTATCAAGCTGTTTTGGATATAGGTGGAGATATCACTAGTAGATCTCATGACCTTACTTGATGTAATCCTTTCCTCTCATTAAACCCCACAATGGCCCATAATAGTGTTTACATAACACCACTGTATCACTAGCCCTGACTGTAGTGAGGGTTCTGGGTAGAGGAAGGAAGTGACTAATCAGTGTATTATTCAGAACTAACTTTTGTTAAGCTTAACTCTTTGTAGGTTTATAAAGTGCTTGGACTCAGTTTTTGAGGATAAAAACGGAAATTGTAAAGCTGTGCGTTGAGGTGGGTGAGAAATACCTGCTACGCCAAACAATTTTCCACCAGTGGTTATTTTATACATAGAGACAGTGGAAAAATGTATCTGAAGAGACTTTGTCTATATGAGCCAACAATTCTCTTTTAGTACAAATTAGAGCATTCATGTGTCATTGTCCTAACAGCTGGACATAAGTATGCTGGAAGAAATTATATTGTATTGCAAACAACCACAGTAGCCCAGGATATCCTACAAGAAAAATAATATAAGGCCAATCCAGGTAGACCAAGAGGTTTTTTTCTGCCATCAATCTTCTGTGTTCCTATAATCGTCAAATCAGGTCCCAGTTATTGAAAATCTCATTTTTCATCTGGAGGGAAAGATAATGGTTTCATGAGCAGGACATAAACAGTTATATCTGTGAGGCGGTGGAACACAGTCATGTTATCTGTCACCACTTCTCCACGCCTAGCTGTCCATAATATTCAGAAGAAATTCAGTGGGATTTTACTATTCCCAGGCAGCAATGGATTGCTAAATGGTTTTGAGCGATGAAAAGCACCTGCCGTTGTGGACCGTCACATAGGCAAGTGGAACAACAGATGAGGTCATTCTCTGGGTAATCCCCACCACATTGTATTTTTACATTTTTCAAATATTACACAAGAAGCAAATTATTATTCAGCTCCATCAACATCTCCACTATTTTAGATTCAGACAAAGCCTTTAATATCTCCGATATCCAACAGGTTAGCTTCTACGTGTCGACACCAGCCACATATACTCTACATCTTAGCCAATACCATCGGCATCTTCGTAACAACCATTTTGACCAATATGGTTAATGTTGCTCAATAGCATCTTAATCATCCTATATATCAACATTTCCCCAATAAAACGCCCCAAATTACCCCATAATCTTCTATTCAACCAAAGTATACCTGCCATCTTCTCAACCATTTTCCCAACGCCTTCAACATCTCCAACTCTATGTATACCACAGCCTCACTGTCCACCAACACCGTCACAAATGCAACATCTCACTATAAACCTTTCTTTCTTTACGGTCGCACAACAAGTCATCACTCAAACTATACATTCCGTCCAACAAGTTCTTCTACTGCCCTGTCTCTGCACTATATTCCTGCACCCAACTTCTCCACTTTTGCACCATAATACTTTGTCTCCATCAAATCTGTACAAACGTTTCCATTTTCCTAGATTTTAAGTTAGTCTCTTTCATAAATTACACATTCATCCATTAGGCTTTGTTCACATCTAAACTGGGTCTTCCATGAGACATATACTGCCAATGGAAGGCTCTGACATGGGCTACCATATTGGCAATACGTTGCCCATTGGCCACAATGTTGTGAAAAAGTAAACTAGACTGTAAATGGTTTTTGTGGGGGCCCAGTATATAGAGAAGTATACTTGGCTTACATTTTTTTTTATGTATTGGAAAATGTAGCAAACACATACCACCCTGATGGAGGCTAAATGGGAACATTTAGCATATGTACCAGAACCTTTTCCTGCACATACTCTGAACATAACTAAGAAATGAGATGAGAACAGAGCCTTGGTCTTTCTTCTTCAGACCTTCTCCAAGATGCCCCCTCTCTTTTTTATCATGTCTATCTAGTTCCACCAGAATCCTCATCTTCTCATTGTTGCCTTCGAACATCATTAAGTCGTAGCAGACTCATCCTTCGTAAAAGTGCAAACTATCGATCATATCAACAGAATTATTTGAGAGTCTATGACCAACTTACTGTGCCTACAACAATAGAGGACGCCCAACTACCCCACCCTCACCCCGTTGCCAAAAATTAGTGAACTCACCACTTGCCTGTCCCGTGACGGACCAAACTGGAACAAGATGAGAGAAAAACAATCATTACTTTTCAGAGAAAAATCTCAGTCATAATGAAGAATTATAACTACCGTCACTTACATCCCAGCACGGTGACAATTATAGGTAAATACATCTCATTGGAAAAGGGCGAAACCCCCTCCCCCCAAAAAATCCTGAGAAAAATGCTAATTAGCAGCTGAATTCCGTCTTGCAGGGCACACGATTCCCCCAGTAGGTTTAGTGCTGTGAGCGCTGCGATCAGTGGGGACTGGCTAATTGTTTCCCCAGTGGAAGTCTGGAAATACTGAACAGTCAGTGAATATCTCTGCTTGCAGGCGGACCCGCAGGAAATTGTGGAAACTACACTTTTCCTGCACTGACTCTTCCTGCTTCAGTCCTTAAGATGTATTCCTAAACAATGTCGTAATGTTATTACTGGTGCTTCATAAATCTCATGACAAGGAGGTGATTAACAAACCCCCCACAACCTGTCTATTAAATAGGTGAGGTCTGAGCGCCACCTACAGTTTACATTTCACAGAAGCGGAGATGACTGTGATCACTGTTTATGTAAAGTCCAGGAGCCAAGAAATAATATTAATAATGAAAATATACTCGGACTCTTCACCTCAGAGTTCTCATCATGGAGAGCCAGATTCAAGACATAATAAGCCAGCGCCCGGAGATGTCGCCACAACACCAAAATAATATATGGTTTAAATATTTACTGGTTACAAAGTCATGTTAGTATAAGGGGGGGGGCTGTGACAACCCCTCAGACATGATATAGGGGCTGGTTGTTAGTAATAGATGGGATACTGTCACTATAATATAAGGTGTGTGGATGTCATGTCTGATCAGTGTAATTACATTATATTATACCAGTGATGTCAGTATAGGGGGGGGGGGGCTCTGACAACCCCTCAGACATGATATATATAGGGGATGGTTGTCAGTAATAGATGGGATACTGTCACTATAGTATAAGGTGTGTGGATGTCATGTCTGATCAGTGTAATTATATTACACCCTGTGATGTCAGTATAAGGGGGGGGGGGGGGGCTGTGACAACCCCTCAGACATGATATAGGGGCTGGTTGTTAGTAATAGATGGGATACTGTCACTATAATATAAGGTGTGTGGATGTCATGTCTGATCAGTGTAATTACATTATATTATACCAGTGATGTCAGTATAGGGGGGGGGGCTCTGACAACCCCTCAGACATGATATATATAGGGGCTGGTTGTCAGTAATAGATGGGATACTGTCACTATAGTATAAGGTGTGTGGATGTCATGTCTGATCAGTGTAATTATATTATATTATACCAGTGATGTCAGTATAAGGGGAGGGGGGCTGTGACAACCCCTCAGACATGATATAGGGGCTGGTTGTCAGCAGTAATAGATGGGATACTGTCACTATAGTATAAGGTGTGTGGATGTCATGTCTGATCAGTGTAATTATATTATATTATACCAGTGATGTCAGTATAAGGGGGGGGGGGCTGTGACAACCCCTCAGACATGATATAGGGGCTGGTTGTCAGTAATAGATGGGATACTGTCACTATAGTATAAGGTGTGTGGATGTCATGTCTGATCAGTGTAATTATATTATATTATACCAGTGATGTCAGTTTAAGGGGGGGGGGCCTGTGACAACCCCTCAGACATGATATACGGGCTGGTTGTCAGTAATAGATGGGATACTGTCACTATAGTATAAGGTGTGCGGATGTCATGTCTGATCAGTGTAATTATATTATATTATACCAGTGAATTATATTATATTATACCAGTGATGTCAGTATAAGGGGGGGGGGGGGCTGTGACAACCCCTCAGACATGATATAGGGGCTGGTTGTCAGTAATAGATGGGATACTGTCACTATAGTATAAAGTGTGTGGATGTCATGTCTGATCAGTGTAATTATATTATATTATACCAGTGATGTCAGTATAAGGGGAGGGGGGCCTGTGACAACCCCTCAGACATGATATAAGGTCTGGTTGTCAGTAATAGATGGGATACTGTCACTATAGTATAAGGTGTGTGGATGTCATGTCTGATCAGTGTAATTATATTATACCCAGTGATGTCAGTATAAGGGGGGGGGGGGGGGGGGGGCTGTGACAACCCCTCAGACATGATATAGGGGCTGGTTGTCAGTAATAGATGGGATACTGTCACTAATTATATTATACCCAGTGATGTCAGTATAAGGGGGGGGGGGCTGTGACAACCCCTCAGACATGATATAGGGGGCTGGTTGTCAGTAATAGATGGGTTACTGTCACTATAGTATAAGGTGTGTGGATGTCATGTCTGATCAGTGTAATTATATTATATTATACCCAGTGGGGGAAGGGGGGCTGTGACATATAGAGGAGCATTATTTTCTCACCTGACTGCATGTACAGATGTCCCTCTGCAAAATATGCCCCCCCCCCCCCCCTCTCTCCTCACTTACGACCTAAAGAATGCTCGCATCAAATTTCACACTTGTACGACATTGGGAAGTTAAATTACACAGGGGTGCACTCACTTTGCAAAAAAAATTGAATAATCGAGTTGCGACCCCTTAACTTTTCCTACTTAGGACCTAAAGAATGCTCCTGCCAAATTTGAGATTTGTAAGACACCGGGAAATTGAATTACATAGGGGTGCACTTTCTTTTGCAATTAGCATTAAATTATCAAGTTGTGACCCCTTGACTTCTCCTATTTAGGACCTAAAGAATACTCGTGCCAAATTTCACGCTTGAATGACACTGGAATTTTTGCAATTAGCATTGAAAAATCGAGTTGGGAGAGCTTTATTTTTCCTATGTAGGACCTAAGGAATGGTTGTGCCAAATTTCATATTTGCATGTCATCGGGAACTTAGAGAATTAATGGGTAGTTTACATAGGGGTGCCAATACTTTTGGCATTAGCATTGAATAATCGAGTTATGACCCCTAAACTTTTTTCTATTTAGGACCTAGAGAATGGTCGTGCCAAATTTCATAGCAATTAATGGGTAGTTTACATAGGGGTGCCAATACTTTTGGCATTAGCATTGAATAATCGAGTTATGACCCCTAAACTTTTTTATATTTAGGACCTAGAGAATGGTCGTGCCAAATTTCATGCTTGTACGACATCGGACAGTTACATTACATAGGGGTGCACTTACTTTTGCAATTAGCATTGAATAATCAAGTTGTGATCCCTTTACTTTTCTTATATTGATCTGGATTATAGTTTTCTCCAGCAGGTTTCGGGGTATTTTGCAGCTTCCAAATTGTATAGTGTGCACACATCATCGAGCAGATCAGACACAAGCGATCAGTCTCATTTCCAAAATGGCTCTCCTGGTAGAAACATCCAGACAGGCCCTTTTATTGAAAAGGATAACACCTGCCCTTTATGGGCGTTTAACAGATTACATCAGTAACATATATATATTCTTATTCGCTGGGTTATATAGAATCTCCCGCCTCCCTACCCACCCTTCCTCACGTCCGCCATAGTGTGGACTTTGTCTTCTTTAGCATGCAGACAACCTTAAGGAATTTCTGTGTAGTTGACAAATCATTGTTTAAATAGATTGTGTGGGGAGTGGAAGGGGGCTAGAAAAACACTCAGTGTTGAACACCGATATACATATAACACTATGGCCCTTAACTCTTAGAGGCTTCTTGTGCAATTTCTATGTACTCAGCTAACATTACATCATACATCCTTCACCATCCCATTGTTTGGCAAATACTATGATTAGATTGTGTGTCCATTAAACTCCACAGAGCTAAAAGTCATTACAATTGCATAATACATTTGGTTTATACAAATCGATAGACATTTTATACTGACTAATCATCATGTCTATCACAATCCCCCCTTACAAATGTCTATTCTCTAACTCTCTATCTGATTTTCACAGTTCTCTGCGCATGAGCCTATAACTGGAGTGCGTTAAAGGTTCGTTTTAGGGTCTTCAAGGGGGTGTAGGACTTGTCCACTCCTTCTGGGGATGCTTCCAGCGAACTCATTGTGGGAGTAGCTTTTCCAGCATCAGTTTCACAGGTCTCTCTGACACAGGGGATAACACAGCAGACTAGAACAGAAAAGGTAATCATCAGTTCACATACAACAGCGACACCCGTCTGTGCCAGGATCCTTTACCACCCGCTCATCCATGGCGAGTGCTGGTCCCAAAAGTTAGCTCTCTTTAGTTAGTGCGGTCAGCTTCTTAATGGCAGCTGCATCTTTACCCGCGGGTCACGTGTCGTCTAGGATGTAGGTACAACAAGTCTCCCCTATCATCTTACAGACACTCCCCTTTTTAGCTAAAGTCATATCTAAGGCCATTCTATTTTGAAAAGTCAGTCGAGGTAGGTCCTATTGGTCGACTAGTCCCTATAAGGTGTATAATTTATAAACCACTGTTAATTATAATAAAACATAATTAATCCAATCAACGTTTATTTACCATAATGATCAGGAAAATGGACTCGAATCTAGTTTTAACTTGGTCTCTAATTTTTAAAACTTGTCAGGTACCCCCCTTGGCTATCCTATGACGTCAATGTATACGTGTAGATCAAAACTACCACCAGGGGTCTCTCTTCTCGCTCTAGTATAATGTTACAATACTAGTAGTGTGCACAGGTACGCACGGTGTGGGACTCCCTAATCTTCACCCACACCAATGTCCCTCCTGGAGATAGTCCTAATGGTGAACACGTCCAGGTCGCCTCACCCTGACCCTACACTACCTAGTGACAAGACTGGAAGGAACCGCCGTACCTATGCGGAAAACAAGGATAGACCAACATGACAGGATAACCACAAAACACAGACTGAGTTGGATCGAGATAAATTAACTATTGGGGGAAACCTCATTAACCTCAATGTTGTCTGACAGGATGTGGAGGAGCATAAGGGCTTTACTAAGGCACACTCCCCTGTCCAATTACCCTCCAGGCGGGTCCTCTACCTCATGTCTCCACAAAGCCAGTAAACGTCTCCTAAGGACTGGACCTGATTCTGCATCTATTCCCCTCCTATCGTACCGTAGGAGGAGCAATACCCGTTGGTGAGTTACCCAAAAATCTCCCTCCACCCTGCCTATTTGCCTGGCAGGTGTAGTTTCCAGGGTAGTCAGTAATACTCTCTCCGGTGCAAAACACTTAAGTAGTTATAGAGTATTCCTTCTTCCACTTCTCACGGACAGTGTAATTAGCGGAAATGTTCGTGAAGAGACAAAGAAACCACTCTTCAGCATCTACAGGGAGATTTAGGGGGACCATCCCCGAGTGTAGTTGGGCACTACCGCACACGCAACAGTTAGACTTGTTGCTCCTGTTAGCATTGTACCTCATCAACTCCAACCAGAGATCCTGGTCAGAGTAGCCAGTCGCTATTGTCAAGGTGTCCTCAAAAGGTAGGGTCGGCTATGATCATCATGTTCGTCAAGGTCTTTATCTTACAGCGGAGGGGGTTAATTATGGGCACGGGACTAAGTGAAGGCTTCCATTCGGATGCATCTACCATATCCCTTATTTTAAACTTCCCTAAGGGATCTGTCCTCCCGTACCAGTATGTCCCCAGACTGTAAGTCCCCCCGTCCCCCGGGCTTGGATCTCCCATGGTTAGTATAACAACCGCATTAAAACCAAGCAACATACTAAGTTCAGCCTTCCAATAACTGCTGTCCTTATTATTCTCAAGGAGGGTTATACGACTAATTAGGGATTTCCCGCTCTTATCTTTCTTTCCATCCCACTAATCCCCAATAACGGCAGTCTTCTCCCCAGACGTTATCAGTGGCGCAAACATATTGTATTCCCCGGGTATGTAAGTCATATAACCAGCTGGACTGAGCTAAATCTGGCCTGCGGTGGGATCTTGCGCCTAGACACGGGACCACAGTACAATAGTCGAAGGAATATGCGGCTACTTGAGCATTGGACGAGTTATACCAGAAGGTAACCATACCCTCATATTCTTCCGACTAAGGATTCCAGTTGCCACCCTCCTCTCTCACTAGCCCTAACCAGAGTAATGTCTTTGGCACAACTAAGACTGGTCTCCCGGATCTGAAGCTCTCTTACAGTATGAAGCATGGATCCATGTAAGTCTTTCGGCTAGTTTCGCAGCTGTGGCAGTAGTCAGAAGCACCTGGTAGGGGCCATCAAATCAGGGCTCAAGAGGGTGCTTCCTGAGGAACTTCTTGACGCACACCCAATCCCCAGGCTGCAAGATATGTGTCCCAGTGTCTGCCTCTGAGTCTGGAAGAGAACACCTGTGCATAGGCTTTGATTAGTGCTTTAACAACGGAAATCACATACTCAGTCAACACATCAGATTGTAATTGTAACTACTGAGGATAGTAACGACCTAGCCTTGGGGCTAGCCCAAACAATCTCGTAGGGAGATAATGTATAATCCCCCCTGGGTTCATATCTAACACTGTATAAGGCTATTGGATGACAGTCTTTCCAAAGTGCCGTCATTTTTTAAGTATCTTACTTTTTAGCGTGCCACTAAGTCTCTCCACCTTTCCACTACTCTAAAGATGGTAGAGTATGTAAAAGGCCTGGGATACACCCAGCGCAGACATGACATGTTACATTCACCTGCGAAGTTTATACCTCTGTCTGACTCTGAATCACTTCTGGTACCCCATATTCACAGTTTACCTCGTTCATGAGCTTCTTTTCGGTTACCTACTTGTTTGCCTTGGTAACAGGGTCAGCCTCCAACCTGCAAAGACATCAACAACAACAAGCACGTATTCATACTTCCCAACTAGTGGGAGCTGAACGTAGTCAATTTGCAATCCCTGAAATGGGTAGAGTGGTCCCGGCAAGTGTGGTGTGGCAAATTTACTTCTGCCCTGACTCACCTATGGCATAGATCATGCTAAACTGGACAAATGATGCAGCAGCTACAGAGAACCCAGAAGTCGCCCAACCTCTTTCAAGCGTCGTCGTCATTGCTGCATTACTAGGTGGGTCTTTCCGTCCATCAGCTGGGCCATCATGGGATACAGGAACTGTGGTGGGCAAGTGCTGTTGACTGTTCACCACATGCTGTCCTGTTTCTGCTGCTCCCATATTAGTCCATTTATTCTTTCCTTCCTTGCTGGCTTGTAACTGTAAAAGTCTTTAGCATATCAAAGTCCAAATTTTTGTCAATGTCCAAAGTTTTTACCACTGACTCATGCCGTCAGTATCTTTTCTTCTTTCTTCCACGGCTTGAGGGCCGCTGCCTTTGCTATGCTGTCAGCGAGGGTGTCCTCGCTCGCCTCTCCAGTGTAGGAATCGGTGCGAACTCTCAACTTTGTCAGGTAGAAGTAGGGCCTCCATGCGACTCTGTACCGCTGCACCATTCTCAATTGGTTGTCCTGCTAAGGTAAAAAACTGTCTGGCCTTCCATATTGGGCCGTAATCATGAGCTATGCCAAATGCATACCAGGAGTCAGTGTAAATGGTTGCCGTCTTACCTCTCGCCACTCTACTCGCCTCAGTGAGGGCCTTCCATTCCGCTTCTTGTGCTGAGACATGCGGAGGCAGAGCTTCTGCTTCTAGGACATCTTGTTGTGTGACCACTGCATATCCGATGTGGAGTCATCAATCCTCACCCTGGTACCATCTGCAAAAAGCTCAACATATGCATTATCAACAGGGGTTCTGGTAACTGTTTGTATACCTGCAGTTTCTTACTGTATTAGTACTAAATAATCGTGCTGATGTTCTATTTCACATGGCTCGGAATCTTGTTATCTTATTCCATTTTTTTTTTTTTTTTTTCAAACCCAATAGCTGATCTACAACACCTAGATCATCTATGACCCAGATCACCTATGCCTCCCCCCTTTTGAACCGGAATACTCAATGGAAAAAAGAGTAATTGCGTTCAAACTAGTAAACCAAGAGGCACAAAAACAAGCACTTTGTAGGTCAAGGTGACATTGTATGCAGCTAAGTCTGAGCGAAAATATCCTTTAGATTTTTTTTTTCTTCAGGTCGCAGTTAGCATTTTTTAACACAAGGGGGCGCAACACAAGTAAAATTTTACGTCACCCAGTGTAATAGTATCTCAGGGAAAGTCCAGCGTTTAACTTTTACTCTCCTGTCGGAATATAATTATAGCTTCAGTGTAGACTGACACTAGAATATACAAAAGACTTAAGGAAAAACTAAAGAATACGGATGAATTAACATCCTACTCTGGGCAATTCAGTCCCTCTTTCTTCACATAAAAAGTAAAATTACTTAATCAAATTGCGTGAAAAAGTTTGCTGGGTGACTATAGGGAAATTATTTCGTCTATAGGAGCCTTCCATAACATCATCTGTCTGAGCATCCATTGGAGAGGCGGGCAGTGGAAAACAGAGCCCCTGGGAACATGAGAGAGCGTCCCCTGTCATGTATTCCTGGCCTCTGCCCCCCATGCATCAACTCCAATCTTCCATACACTATAAACCAGCTTAGTCATCTACTATGTCCCAAGCTGCATCTCCACAAAGGTTTGTTTCCCTGAACTTATCACACATCCAAAGTGGCCACATCTTGGAGTGTAACAAAGTCCTGTCAAACAAAACCTTACTTCAGACAATCATGATGTTAGCACTGGATACAGTGGCATTGGGGAATGTAGGCCTCCCAAGTGCAGCAAAATGGCCGCCAGAGGCAGAAAGGGGCGGGGCTACAAATCTCCCAGGTGAGGCAAGATGGCTGCCGGAGGAATGGGCGGGGCCAGGAGCAGCAGCACTTCCAGGTGAGGCAAGATGGCCGCTGGAGGAGGAAGGGGCGGGGCCAGGTCCTGTCCCGGATGGGGAGGGACCGGAAGTAACATCACACACCCTGAAAGTGAGCACATGGGGGGAAGTAACTTCAGGGTGGGGCAGGGCTCACCACATTTACTGCAGAGTCACACTATGTGGGGTTGTAAACATTGCAAGTGCGGCCGCCATTACAGGGAGGGGCTGTAGTCAACACAAAGGCATTACATTGTTCATAAGCAATACACATACCCCACTACATGCTTTCTCCTCTTGAATCTCTTAACTACGTTATACCAAAAAACTAGCTAAAAACGCCTTTCTTTCTGCTAGGCTTCCTGCTCATCTTCTGAAAACTTTCTACAGTCTATCTTACCATATTCATTTCTGCTTATCTGTCCATAACCTGACATTTCTTTCTGCAACTTTTCCTGGTCCTTTCCTATTGTTCAGTAAACTATGCTCCCTCCCCTTCAGCAACCAAATCACAAGCTCTATGACCTTTGTCCTTGCTCACTTTGCTCCCCATTCTCTAAACAACCTGCGTCTATGCCTAACCTTCTCAATCTGCTCAACTCTATTCTACCTGCTTATTCTATCCTATTCGAAGTTTCTGGACACAGTAGTGTTCCCTCTTGTAAAATCTGCTTTCTTCAAATCCTTCCAATATAACCTCTCTTTCCCACTCAGATCACAATGCACATTAATTCTACAAAATACAAGACAAAGGGAACGGAAGGGTTAATTGGCAAATGCTTTCAGTCCATTCTCTTATCAGCAACCCTCCCCCAATAATAAACACTGCGCATTCTTTCTATAATACCAAACAGACTGGATTACTGGAGAATACCCACAACGGCTCAAGGTATATATCTCACCTACCTTTGTAACAACCCACCCTCTACTAGTAATCCCCAAGAGCACTCCTGGACAGGACATTTAGCTATACACAGAGACTGACGATTATTTTCAATGACCAAAACTTCAACAATATCCTGGAGACGTCGGCCGTCACAAAGCACGGCTATAATTCCCGCGTATATACCTTTTCACATATGAGAACATAACACGCTCAATCATACGGGTAAATATGCGTATCATAAATTTTAACCTCACACTAGTTGCCTAGGAGTAAGTGTCTGGCGCGCTCCCTCAGACTTAAACAGCCAAGTCCGCCCTTCTGACTAGAGATGAGCGAGCACCAAAATGCTCGGGTGCTCGTTACTCGGGACGAACTTTTCGCGATGCTCGAGGGTTCGTTTCGAGTAACGAACCCCATTGAAGTCAATGGGCGACCCCAGCATTTTTGTATTTCGCCGATGCTCGCTAAGGTTTCCTTGTGTGAAAATCTGGGCAATTCAAGAAAGTGATGGGAACGACACAGCAACGGATAGGGCAGGCGAGGGGCTACATGTTGGGCTGCATCTCAAGTTCACAGGTCCCACTATTAAGCCACAATACCGGCAAGAGTGGGCCCCCCCCCTCCCAACAACTTTTACTTCTGAAAAGCCCTCATTAGCAATGCACACCTTAGCTAAGCACCACACTACCTCCAACAAAGCACAATCACTGCCTGCATGACACTCCGCTGCCACTTCTCCTCGGTTACATGCTGCCCAACCCCCCCCCCCCCTGCACGACCCAGTGTCCACAGCGCACACCAAACTGTCCCTGCCCAGCCTTCAGCTGCCCTCATGCCACACCACCCTCATGTCTATGTATAAGTGCGTCTGCCACAGGAAAAGCAGGCACACACTGCAGAGGGTTGGCATGGCTAGGCAGCGACCCCCCCCCATAAAAGGGGCGGGCTGATAGTCCACAATGCTGTACAGAAGCAATGAGAAATCCAATCCTGTGCCACCTCCATCTGGAGCTGCACACGTGGGCATAGCAATGGGGAACCTATGTGCCACACACTATTCATTCTGTCAAGGTGTCTGCACGCCCCAGTCAGACCGCGGTTTTTTATAAATAGTCACAGGCAGGTACAACTCCGCAATAGGAATTCCGTGTGCACCCACAGCATGGGTGGGTGCCAGGAAGCCACCGGCGGTACATAGAAATATCCCATTGCATTGGCCAACACAGCTGAGGTAGTAATGTCGTGCTTAATGCAGGTGGGCTTCGGCCCACACTGCATGCCCCAGTCAGACTGGGGTTCTTTACAAGTGGACACATGTAGGTTAAACTCCGTGTGCACCTACAGCATGGGTGGCTCCCTGGAACCCACCGGCGGTACATAGAAATATCCCATTGCATTGCCCAACACAGCTGAGGTAGTAATGTCGTGCTTAATGCAGGTGGGCTAAAAATTTATTTGATTACACTGTAGGCGAGGGCCCACAAAAATTGCTGTATCAACAGTACTAATGTACCTGAAAAAAATTGGCCATGGCCAACCAAGAGGGCAGGTGAAACCCATTAATCGCTTTGGTTAATGTGGCTTAAGTGGTAACTAGGCCTGGAGGCAGCCCAGTTTAATGAAAAATTGGTTCAAGTTAAAGTTCCAACGCTTTTCAGAGCATTGAAACATCTAAAAATTGTTTAGAAAAATTATGAGTGAGCCTTGTGGCCCTAAGAAAAATTGCCCGTTCAGCGTGATTACGTGAGGTTTCAGGAGGAGGAGCAGGAGGAGGAGGAGGAATATTAGACACAGATTGATGAAGCAGAAATGTCCCCGTTTTGGATGGTGAGAGAGAACGTAGCTTCCATCCGCGGGTGCAGCCTACGTATTGCTTACGTATCGCTGCTGTCCGCTGGTGGAGAAGAGAAGTCTGGGGAAATCCAGGCTTTGTTCATCTTGATGAGTGTTAGCCTCTCGGCACTGTCGGTTGACAGGCGGGTACGCTTATCTGTGATGATTCCCCCAGCCGCACTAAACACCCTCTCCGACAAGACGCTAGCCGCAGGACAAGCAAGCACCTCCAGGGCATACAGCGCTAGTTCAGGCCACGTGTCCAGCTTCGACACCCAGTAGTTGTAGGGGGCAGAGGTGTCACCGAGGATGGTCGTGCGATTGGCTATGTACTCCCTCACCATCCTTTTACAGTGCTCCCGCCGACTCAGCCTTGACTGGGGAGCGGTGACACAGTCTTGCTGGGGAGCCATAAAGCTGGCCAGGCCCTTAAAGACTGTTGCACTGTCTGGGCTGTACATGCTGCTCGATCTACGCACCTCCCCTGCTACATGGCCCTCGGAACTGCGCCTTCTGCCACTAGCGCTGTCGGATGGGAATTTTACCATCAGCTTGTCCGCCAGGGTCCTGTGGTATAGCAACACTCTCGAACCCCTTTCCTCTTCGGGAATGAGACTGGGAAGGTTCTCCTTATAGAGTGGGTCGAGCAGTGTGTACACCCAGTAATCTGTAGTGGCCAGAATGCGTTGAATGCGAGGGTCACGAGAAAGGCATCCTAACATGAAGTCAGCCATGTGTGCCAGGGTACCTGTACGCAACACATGGCTGTCCGCACTAGGAAGATCACTTTCAGGATCCTCCTCCTCCTCCTCCTCCTCCTCCTCCTCAGGCCATACACGCTGAAATGATGACAGGCAAGCAGCATGGGTACCGTCAGCAGTGGGCCAAGCTGTCTCTTCCCCCTCCTCCTCATCCTCCTCCTCCTCCTCCTGAACGCGCTGAGATATAGACAGGAGGGTGCTCTGACTATCCAGCGACATACTGTCTTCCCCCGGCTCTGTTTCCGAGCGCAAAGCGGCTGCCTTTATGGTTTGCAGGGAACTTCTCAAGATGCATAGCAGAGGAATGGTGACGCTAATGATTGCAGCATCGCCGCTCACCACCTGGGTAGACTGATCAAAGTTTCGAAGGACCTGGCAGATGTCTGCCAACCAGGCCCACTCTTCTGAAAAGAATTGAGGAGGCTGACTCCCACTGCGCCGCCCATGTTGGAGTTGGTATTCCACTATAGCTCTACGCTGCTCATAGAGCCTAGCCAACATGTGGAGCGTAGAGTTCCACCGTGTGGGCACGTCGCACAGCAGTCGGTGCACTGGCAGATTAAAGCGATGTTGCAGGGTGCGCAGGGTGGCAGCGTCCGTGTGGGACTTGCGGAAATGTGCGCAGAGCCGGCGCACCTTTACGAGCAGGTCTGACAAGCGTGGGTAGCTTTTCAGAAAGCGCTGAACCACCAAATTAAAGACGTGGGCCAGGCATGGCACGTGCGTGAGGCTGCCGAGCTGCAGAGCCGCCACCAGGTTACGGCCGTTGTCACACACGACCATGCCCGGTTGGAGGCTCAGCGGCGCAAGCCAACGGTCGGTCTGCTCTGTCAGACCCTGCAGCAGTTCGTGGGCCGTGTGCCTCCTATCTCCTAAGCTGAGTAGTTTCAGCACGGCCTGCTGATGCTTGCCCACCGCTGTGCTGCCACGCCGCGCAACACCGACTGCTGGTAACGTCCTGCTGCTGACACATCTAGATTGCGAGACAGAGGTTGAGGAGGAGGAGGAGGAGGAGGAGGAGGAGGAGGGTGCTTTAGTGGAAGAAGCATACACCGCCGCAGATACCACCACCGAGCTGGGGCCCGCAATTCTGGGCGTGGGTAGGACGTGAGCGGTCCCAGGCTCTGACTCTGTCCCAGCCTCCACTAAATTCACCCAATGTGCCGTCAGGGAGATGTAGTGGCCCTGCCCGCCTGTGCTTGTCCACGTGTCCGTAGTTAAGTGGACCTTGCCACTAACCGCATTGGTGAGGGCGCGTACAATGTTGCGGGAGACGTGGTCGTGCAGGGCTGGGACGGCACATCGGGAAAAGTAGTGGCGACTGGGAACAGAGTAGCGCGGGGCCGCCGCCGCCATCATAGCTTTGAAGGACTCCGTTTCCACAACCCTATACGGCAGCATCTCAAGGCTGATAAATTTGGCTATGTGGACGGTTAACGATTGAGCGTGCGGGTGCGTGGTGGCGTACTTGCGCTTGCGCTCCAACACTTGCGCTAGCGACGGCTGGACTGTGCGGTGCGAGACATTGGTGGATGGGGCCGAGGACAGCGGAGGTGAGGCTGTGGGTGCAGGCCATGAGACGGTTGTGCCTGTGTCCTGAGAGGGAGGTTGGATCTCAGTGGCAGGTTGGGGCACAGGGGGAGAGGCAGCGGTGCAAACCGGAGGCGGTGAACGGCCTTCGTCCCACCTTGTGGGGTGCTTGGCCATCATATGTCTGCGCATGCTGGTGGTGGTGAGGCTGTTGGTGGTGGCTCCCCGGCTGATCTTGGCGCGACAAAGGTTGCACACCACTGTTCGTCGGTCGTCAGGCGTCTCTGTGAAAAACTGCCAGACCTTAGAGCACCTCGGCCTCTGCAGGGTGGCATGGCGCGAGGGTGTGCTTTGGGAAACACTTGGTGGATTATTCGGTCTGGCCCTGCCTCTACCCCTGGCCACCGCACTGCCTCTTGCAACCTGCCCTGCTGATGCCCTTGCCTCCCCCTCTGAAGACCTGTCCTGAGTAGGCGTTGCACACCAGGTGGGGTCAGTCACCTCATCGTCCTGCTGCTCTTCCTCCGAATCCTCTGTGCGCTGCTCCCTTGGACTTACTGCCCTTACTACTACCTCACTGCAAGACAACTGTGTCTCATCGTCATCGTCCTCCTCACCCACAGAAAGTTCTTGAGACAGTTGGCGGAAGTCCCCAGCCTCTTCCCCCGGACCCCGGGAACTTTCGAATGGTTGGGCATCAGTGACGATAAACTCCTCTGGTGGGAGAGGAACCACTGCTGCCCAATCTAAGCAGGGGCCCGAGAACAGTTCCTGGGAGTGTTGCCGCTCCTGAGCAGGTGTCATTGTAGTGGAGTGAGGAGGCTGGGAGGAAGGAGGAGCAGCAGACAGAGGATTCGGATTTGCAGCACTGGACGGCGCAGAACTGTGGGTGGATGATAGCTTGCTCGAAGCACTTTCTGCCATCCAGGACAGGACCTGCTCACACTGCTCATTTTCTAATAAAGGTCTCCCGCGTGGACCCATTAATTGGGCAGAAACGTGCCTCTCTCCTAATCGCGCAGCAGTCGGCTGCGACACACCTGGATCAGGAGCTCGGCCTGTGCCCACACCCTCACTTGGCCCTCCGCGTCCTCGGCCACGTCCACGTCCTCTAGGCTTACCCCTACCCCTCAGCATGCTGTATTACCAGTGATTTGATTTCCCAGGCAGGAAATAAATTGGCGCAAGCCTGCAGGCCAAATATAATGTTTTCGCTTTTTTGCAAAGGGAAGACCCCACTGCGTATATTCAATGAACAAGAAGTTTAATATCTGTGGTGTGGCCCTCAAAAAGTGTCACACAACTATAGTGTAGCAGAGTTATTAACTCTAGCAGAGCAGGTATTTGCCAGTCAGGAAAGACAATGGCGCTAGGCTGCAGTAAAGCGTAGCTGGTTGCGTCTGATTTTTGTACGTTGTACACGCTGCACACACGTACACGGAGACCTTAGGACTGACACAGGCAGGCCAAATATAACTTTTTTCCTTTTTAGCTTAGGGAAGACCCCACTGCGTATATTCAATGAACAAGAAGTTTAATATCTGTGGCGTGGCCCTCAAAAAGTGTCACACAACTATAGTGTAGCAGAGTTATTAACTCTAGCAGAGCAGGTATTTGCCAGTCAGGAAAGACAATGGCGTTAGGCTGCAGTAAAGCGTAGCTGGTTGCGTCTGATTTTTGTACGTTGTACACGCAGCACACACGTACACTGAGACCTTAGGACTGACACAGGCAGGCCAAATATAATTTTTTTCCTTTTTAGCTTAGGGAAGACCCCACTGCGTATATTCAATGAACAAGAAGTTTAATATCTGTGGTGTGGCCCTCAAAAAGTGTCACACAACTATAGTGTAGCAGAGTTATTAACTCTAGCAGAGCAGGTATTTGCCAGTCAGGAAAGACAATGGCGCAAGCCTGCAGTAAAGCGTAGCTGGTTGCGTCTGATTTTTGTACGTTGTACACGCAGCACACACGTACACGGAGACCTTAGGACTGACACAGGCAGGCCAAATATAATTTTTTTCCTTTTTAGCTTAGGGAAGACCCCACTGCGTATATTCAATGAACAAGAAGTTTAATATCTGTGGTGGGGCCCTCAAAAAGTGTCACACAACTATAGTGTAGCAGAGTTATTAACTGTAGCAGAGCAGGTATTTGCCAGTCAGGAAAGACAATGGCGCTAGGCTGCAGTAAAGCGTAGCTGGTTGCGTCTGATTTTTGTACGTTGTACACGCAGCACACACGTACACGGAGACCTTAGGACTGACACAGGCAGGCAAAATATAATTTTTTTCCTTTTTAGCTTAGGGAAGACCCCACTGCGTGTATTCAATGAATAATAAATGTCTTCTGGCCCTGCCTACACAATTCTATCCCTGTAGTATTAATGCCGGGTGCAATGCTCTGCACAGCCGGTTTTGAGAAAAAAAAAAATGCAACACTGCTAACAGCAGCCTGGACAGTACTGCACACGGATAGAAGTGGCCCTAGAAAGGACCGTTGGGGTTCTTGAAGCCTACACTAACTCCTAACACTCTCCCTGCCTAACCCCCACTTCTGTCCCTATTGCAGGGCACAATGCTCTGCAGATCCAATTTTGGACAAAAAATAAATAAATACTGTGCTAACACAGTACTGCACACTAGTAGATGTGGCCCTGAGAAGGGCCATTGGGGTTCTTGAAGCCTACACTGACTCCTAACGCTCTCCCTACAGCAGCACCAGCAGCAGCACTTTCCCTCAGCTAAGTCACAAGGCATGTGTGGCGAGCCGCGGGAGGGGCCGATTTTTATACTCGGGTGACATCTGATCGCCCCAGCCACTCACAGCAGGGGGGTGGTATAGGGCTTGAACGTCACAGGGGGAAGTTGTAATGCCTTCCCTGTCTTTCAATTGGCCAGAAAAGCGCGCTAACGTCTCAGAGAGGAAACTGAAAGTAACCAGAACACCGCGTGGTGCTCGTTACGAGTAACGAGCATCCCGAACACCCTAATATTCGCACGAATATCAAGCTCGGACGAGTACGTTCGCTCATCTCTACTTCTGACACATTAACCCTCACAGAATTTGTCTCTTGGTCTTGTATACACAATTTTTAACCGTCTCAGACATAATATACCCAGCATACAAAATACCCCTTAAGCAGGTTAAAATGGTGGGGTTTTTGTCCGAGTAAGAAAGAACTATATTACCTGCCTTTCATTGATTTATCACTCTGGATCAGAAACAGGCAGAATAGCAGTCAGAATTCAGCTCACATCGGTAGATTTTACATAAAGCAATCTTACCGTGTTCTGTAGATTTTCGGGCCCCTGAGTTCTGCGTGCTATTTGCCGATCTCTGCATTTTTCCAGAATGAAAGAAATCAAAATCTCTAACTCGGTCCACCCAGAAGGACGCCACTGATCTGGATTATAGTTTTCTCCAGCAGGTTTCGGGGTATTTTGCAGCTTCCAAATTGTATAGTGTGCACACATCATCGAGCAGATCAGACACAAGCGATCAGTCTCATTTCCAAAATGGCTCTCCTGGTAGAAACATCCAGACAGGCCCTTTTATTGAAAAGGATAACACCTGCCCTTTATGGGCGTTTAACAGATTACATCAGTAACATATATTTATTCTTATTCGCTGGGTTATATAGAATCTCCCGCCTCCCTACCCACCCTTCCTCACGTCCGCCATACTGTGGACTTTGTCTTCTTTAGCATGCAGACAACCTTAAGGAATTTCTGTGTAGTTGACAAATCATTGTTTAAATAGATTGTGTGGGGAGTGGAAGGGGGCTAGAAAAACACTCAGTGTTGAACACCGATATACATATAACACTATGGCCCTTAACTCTTAGAGGCTTCTTGTGCAATTTCTATGTACTCAGCTAACATTACATCATACATCCTTCACCATCCCATTGTCTAGCAAATACCATGATTAGATTGTGTGTCCATTAAACTCCACAGAGCTAAAAGTCATTACAATTGCATAATACATTTGGTTTATACAAATCGATAGACATTTTATACTGACTAATCATCATGTCTATCACAATATATAGGACCTAAAGAATGGTTGTGCCGTATTTCATGTTTGTATGACATCGGGAAGTTAGAGAATTAGATTAGGTACATTACATAGGGGTGCAAATACTTTTGCAATTAGTGTTGAATAATCGAGTTGTGACCCCTTTACTTTTTCTATGTATCACCTAACGAATGGCCTTGCCAAATTTCAGGTTTGTAAAATACAGGAAAGTTTCATTACATAGGGGTGCGAATACTTTTGCAATTAGCATTGAATAATCGATTTATGACCTTTATACTTTTCCTATGTAGGACCAAAAGAATGGTTGTGCCAAATTACATGTTTGTACGACACCGGACAGTTACATTACATAGGGGTGCTCTAACTTTTGCAATTGGTGTTGAATAATCGAGTTGGGAGACCTTTAGTTTTCGTATATAGGACTTAAAGAATGGTTGTGCCAAATTTCATGTTTGTACGACAACAGGAAATTAGAGCATTAGATTAGGTTCATTACATAAGGGTGCAGATACTTTTGCAATTAGCGTTGAATACTCGAATTGTGATCCCTTTACTTTTCCTATGTAGGACCTAACGAATGGTCTTGCCAAATTTCATGTTTGCACGACACCAGAAAGTTGCAAAATTAGATTAGGCACATTACATAGTAGTGTCAATACTTTTGCAATTAGCAACGAATAATCGAGTTGTGACCTCCTTTACTTTTCCTATTTAGGACCTAAAGAATGGTCCTGCCAAATTTCATGTTTATATAACAGAGAAAGTAGAGAATTAGATTATGTAGTTTACATAGGGGGACCGATTCTTTTGCAATTGAAATTGATTAATCAAGTTGGGAGACCTTTACTTTACCTATTTAGGACCTAAAGAATACTTGTTCCATATTTCACGCTTGTACAACACAGAGTAGTTACATTACATAGGGGTGCACTTGCTTTTGCAATTAGCGTTGAATAATTGAATTGGAACCCCTTTTCTTTTCCTATGTATGCATGACCTAAAGAATGGTCATGCCAAATTTCATGTTTATATGACACCAGGAAGATAGATAGATTGATTGAGGTATATTGCATAGCGGTGCCGATACTTTTGCACTTAGCATTGAATAATCGAGTTGTGACCCCTTTACCTTTCCTATTTAGGACTTAAAAAATGGTTGTGCCAAATTTCAGGTTTGCATGACACAGGGAAGTTACATTAGATAGGGGTGCCAATACTTTTCAGTTAGCAATAAATAACTGATTTGCAACCCCTTTAGTTTTCCTATTTTGGACCTAAAGAATAGTCGTGCCAAATTTCATGTTTGTATGACATCGGGAAGTTAGAGAATTAGATTAGGTATATTACATAGGGGTGCCAATAATTTTGCACTTAGTTTTGAATAATCGAGTTGTGACCCCTTTATTCTTTAGGTCCTATGTAGAAAAAGTAAAGGGGTCACAACTGGATTATTCAATGCTAAGTGCAAAAGTATTGGTACCCCTATGTAATATACCTAATCTAATTCTCTAACTTCCCGGTGTCATACAAACATGAAATCTGGCATGACTATTCTTTAGGTCCTACATAGGAAAATTAATCGTGCTAAATTTCATGTTTGTACGACATCGGGAAGTTAGAGAATTAGATTAGGTACATCCCATGTGGGTGACAATACTTTTGTAATTATTAATAAATAAACAAGTTGTGAAACCTTTTGAGAAGGTACAGGTCCATAAAATGGAAGAATCTGTCTCAAAATGGCCGCTAGATACAAAATGGAGCATTATAAGATGTAAATAAGCTTGTGCGTAGTGAAACAATAATTCAAGCAGAAATAACTTTAGAGCATGAGATTCGGTGCAATGTCTAATGATTTGTTTTTATTCTTCCGAGAACCAAGCCTGAAAAAATCGTTATCAGAAGAAACCCTCCCACGCCCTGAGCTCTGGGAAAAGAACGAATTGTGCTAATAAGATGCTGCGACCATCCAAACTCACAAGGGAGGACGAGATAACATTAACATTTGAAGGACATTTCATATATATTCTCACACTATGCTGTAATGTTTTATTTTTTAACCCAATGAGATTAAAGCCGTGACTAATGACGTATTCCTTTCCTGTATTGAGAAACGCTATGAAAAGTTAATAAAGATTCAGAGTACGTACGCCTTAAGCAGAGTGAGCTATATACTTGCCGAGGCTCTCTCTACGTATCTGAGGAGAACTAGAAACCGACTCTTTGTGTGGTTCTTGGCCTCCGTGGTGCACCGGATACGAATTGATTTGGAACCCAAGGCTTGAAAGGTTAATGTGACCTTAGCGGTCCTTAACACTTTTACTTTTCCTATTTAGGACCTAAAGAATGCTCAAGGCAAATTTCACACTTGTATGACACCAGAAAGATACCTTACATAGGGATGCACTTATATTTGCAATTAGTGTTGAATAATCAAGTTGGGAGACCTTTACTTTTCCTATTTAGGACCTATAGAATGGTGGTGCCAAATATCATGTTTGTATGACAGCGGGAACTTAGAGAATTAGATTAGGTATATTACATAAGAGTGCTAATACTTTGCAATTAGCATTGAATAATCGAGTTGTGACCCCCTTACTTTTCCTATTTAGAATCTACAGAATGCTCCTGCCAAATGTCAGGCTTGTAGGACACCAGAAATTTACATTACTTAGGGGTGCACTTACTTTTGCAATTAGCATTGATTAATCGAGCTGAAGGGCCTTTTATTTTTCCTATGTATGAGCTAAAGAATGGTCCTGCCAAATTTCATATTTGTATGACAGCGGGAACTTAGAGAATTAGATTAGCTATATTACATAGGGGTGCCAGCACTTTTGCACTTAACACTGAATAATCAAGTTGTGACCCTTTTACTTTTCCTATTTAGCACCTAAAGAATGCTCAAACCAAATTTCACGCTTGTACGACACCAGAAAGTTACATTACATAGGGGTACACTTACTTTTGCAATTGGCATTGAATAATCGAGTTGCCACTAGAGATGAGCAAGCATGCTCGTCCGAGCTTGATGCTCGTTCGAGCAGTAGCATACTCAAAGGTGCTTGTTACTCGAGCGAGCACCACGCCGTGCTCGAGAAAATTTAATCTCCCCTCCCCACATGTTTAGCACCATTTTTTAGCCAATAAACATGCAGGGAAGGCTTTACCACTTACTGTTTTGACGTGCCAACCCTGTGCACATCTATAGCAGTGACTAGCTGGGCTGATCAGGTGACCTCCGAGTATTAAAACTCTGGTCACCTGAGGCTGGCCTCACACGCATGCTGCATGAGCTAAGGAATAGAGCTGCTGCAATTCACGGAAAGCGATAGTGTAGGGTAGAGGTTGCGGTTAGGCAGAGATCCGTGCTCCAAGAAACCAACAGTCCTTTCTAGGACTACAACTTCTCTCATTGTGTGCATCAGCAGTTTGGTTGGCTGGGAGCAGTAGTGTGCACAAAGTATTCTCCAGCATCCCGGCTGTATACTGCATACTGTTACCAGTTTTATGCAGTCTACTGCTAGTGGTGTACAGAGACTAGATAGGAAGTAATAAAACTCCTATCATTTTTCTTTTTTTAAAATTTTTTTTGCCTGCTGAAAGCAAATGGTACATCCCCCTGTCTGGGTGCTGGCAATTTACGCTATCTAACAGTATGCACTGTTTATTGTGTATATTTTGGGGTTTAAGGTGTACACTATATACCCATGTGTGGGTCCTGTCAATCCACGCTAACAACGGTATACACTGTTTAAATTTTTTGTTTTGGTGTTCAAAGCGTACGCTATATACCCGTGTGTGGGTCCTGTCAATCCACGCTATCTAACAACAGTATACACTGTTTATTGTGTCTATTTTGGCCTATAACATTATGCAAAATCACTCGAATTTTGCGTAGAATTTTGTCCAAGTGTATTATCCAACATGATGAAGACTAGGGGTAAGGGTCGAGGACATGGACATGGACGTGGGCGTCCGAATGAGTGTGTAGGCAGAGGCCGAGGTCTTGGGCGGAGTGAAACAGTGCCTGCTGCTGAGGGATTAGTAGAGCGCCGCGTATCTACGCTCCCTAGTAGAGATGAGCGAGTATACTCGCTAAGGCTAACTACTCGAGCGAGTAGTGCCTTAGCCGAGTATCCTCCCGCTCGTCTCTAAAGATTTGGGGGCCGGCGGTGGGGGAGAGCGGGGAGGAATAGAGGGGAGATCTCTTCCCCCCCCCCGCTCCCCCCTGCTCACCGCCGCAACGCACCTGTCACCTGCGCTGCCAGCCGAATCTTTACAGACGAGCGGGAGGATACTCTGCTAAGGCACTACTCGCTTGAGTAGTTAGCCTTAGCGAGTATACTCGCTCATCTCTACTCCCTAGCTTCATCTCATATTTTACAGGTCCACGTGGTAGACCATTATTAAAAAGCACAACAGTGCGATCAGGTGATGACGTGGATAGCGGATAACGCGTCCAGTAATTTATTCAACACCCAGTCTTCCACGCAGTCCACTCATGCTACCTAAGGGACTGCACCTCCATCCTCCCAGCCTGGTCATTTAAGGAAAAGGAGAGATTCAGAACAGGCATACTCCCAGGAAATGTTCTTGGGTTCCTGCCCTGAGTCGGAAAAAATGGTTCATCAGCCACTTGAAGAGTTTGTCGTGACCGATACCCAAAATTTGGACCTTTCACAGACTCTGGGTGATGAAGCTGGGGACTTCCAAGTAGTGTCTTAAGAGGTATTTGTGGATGATGATGATGAGACACAGTTATCTGTCAGTGAGGTTGTTGCTAGGGCAGTAAGTCTGAGGGAGGAGCAGACTGAGGATTCAGAGGAAGAGTTGGTGGATGATGAGGTGACTGACCCCACCTGGGTTGCTAAGCCTACTTAAGACAGGGCTTCAGAGGGGAGGCTAGTAGAAATTGAGGCTTTCCGCAGCCTCATGGCGGCGGACGTCCCTCGGTACTCAGTCCCCAGTGGCCACTATTTTTCCTGCTGCACCGTCCCCGCCCTACACCAGCACGTGTCACAGAATATAAACTGTGCCCTCACCAATGCTGTTACTGGGAAGGTCCACTTAACCACCGACACATGGACAAGTGCTGGTGGGCAGGGACACTACATCTCCCTGGTGGAGGCTGGGACCGAGTCTGACCCTGGGTCCGCTCACATGCTACCCACACCGAGGATTGCGGGTCCTACCTCAGTCATGGTTTCTCCAGCTTATTATGCCACCTCCTCCACCCCCCCCCCCCCTCCTCCCCCTCTCAATTACCATGTGTGAGCACATCGCCTTCAGTCGGTAGCTTGAGGCGCTGCAGCGCGGCCGTGGGGAAGCATCAGCAGGCCGTGCTGAAACTCCTGAGCTTAAGTGACAAGAGGCATACCACCCAAGAGCTGTTACAGGGTTTGACGGAGCAGACAGATCTGTGGCTTTTGCCGCTAAACCAACAACCAGGCATGGTGGTGTGTGACAATGGGCATAACCTGGTGGCAGCTCTGCAGCTTGGCAGACTAACACACATGCCATGCCTGGCCCACATGTTCAATCTGGTGATTCAGCGCTTAAAAAAAACTACCCCAATTTGTCTGAGCTGCTCAGCAAGGTGCGTCCCGTGTGCGCACATTTCCGAAAGTCCACCACAGATGCTGCCACCCTCAGGACACTGCAACATTGCTTCCAGCTGCCAGTGCACTGTTGTGCGACGTGCCCACGCACTGGAATTCAATGTTGCACATGTTGGCCAGGGTTTACCAGCAGCGTAGAGCCATTGTTGAATACCAGCTGCAACATGGCCGTCGGAGTCGTAGTCAGCCTCCGCAGTTCTTTACAGAGAGTGGGCATAGATGTCTGACATCTGTCAGGTCAGGAAACTTTAAGGAGTCTACACAAATGGTGAGCGGCGATGCAGCCATTATCAGCGTAACCATACCGCTGCTTTGCCTGCTGAGAAGGTGGCTACTAAGCATTAAGGCCGATGCTTTGCAGATAGAACAGGAGATGACAATACGTCACTTGATAGCCAGACCACCTTCAGGTCTGTTTCTCAGCACATATTGAAGGAGGAGGAGAAGGGGAAAGAGACTGCTGCCCACACTGCAGAGGGTACCCATGCTACTTCCTTCACATCTGTTCAGCGTGTATGGGCTGAAGAGGAGGAGGAGGAGACTGAGAGTCATCCTCCTAGTGAGGACAGCGAAGTGTTACGTACTGGGACTCTGGCACACATAGCTGACTTCATATTAAGCTGCCTTTCCCGTGACCCTTGTGTTAGATTCATTTTGGCCAACGCGGATTACTGGGTGTTCACCCTTCTCGACCCACAGTATAAGGAGAACCTTTCCACTCTCATTCCCGAAGAGGAAAGGAGTACGAGAGTGATGCAATACCACAAGGCCCTGGTGGAAAAGCGGATACTAAAGTTCCCATCTGAGAACAATAGCGGTAGAGGACGTAGTTCAGTGGGCCAACCAGCAGGGGAGGCATGGGGATCAGGCAGCATGTCCAGCGCAGGCAGGGGAACACTCTCCAAGGCCTTTGCCAGTTTTATGGCTCCCCAGCAAGACTGTGTCACCATGCCCCAGTCAACACTGAGTCGGAGGGAGCACTGTAAAAAGATGGTGAGGGAGTTTGTAGCCGATCGTACCACCGTCCTCCGTGATGCCTCTGCTCCATACAACTATTGGGTGTCAAAGATGGACACGTGGCACGAACTTGCGCTGTAGGTCCTGGAGATGCTTGCCCTGCCGCTAGCATCTTATCAGAGAGGGTGTTTAGTGCTGCTGGGGGGATTATCACGGATAAGCATACCCGCCTGTTAACTGACAGCGCCGACAGGCTTACACTCATTAAGATAAACAAAGCCTGGATTTCCCCTTGACTTCTCTTCTCCACCGGTGTAAAGCAGCGTAACATAAAGATTCTTTAAGCTGGAACAGGAGAACCATGCACCCTGTATCACCCTCAAAAAAGAGAGGTAGCTTGGTCTATCCTTCTCTGATTTTCTTCCTCCCCCTCCTAAACCAGCATGTCAGCATGCTGAACAGCCAATTCTTCAGAGGGCCAAAAGGCTCTGTAAAAACTAATTTTTTCGGAGGGCTGCCTCCAGGCTCTGTTAGCAAATTAAGCAAGTACGAACTGTATTTCAAAAAACATTTTTCTGGATTTCACCTGCACTCCGGGTAAACAAATTTTTCAGGGGTACACCTATACTCGTGGTACAGAAATCTTTCCAGGGTTCGCCTATACTCTTAGCAAACAAATTTTTCTGGGACTTCGCCTATACTCTTAGTAACCAATTTTTTCAGGGGTTCGCCTATACTCTTGGTACACAAATGTTTCAGGGGTTCGCCTATACTCTTGGTACACAAATGTTTCAGGGGTTCACCTGCACTCTGGGTACAAAAATCTTTGGTTGTAGAATGGGTTGTTGAATTGTGCAGATGGTTAGAAGTATTAGCATCTGAGTCCCCTTTATGGCCACATTTGTGGCTCCTGACAATTTTGTGACGGAGGTGGCATAGGATTGGAATTATTGGAACCCAACAGTCCTTTCTAGAACTACAACGCCTCTCATTGTGTGCATCATCAGTTTGGCTGCCTGGGACCAGTAGTGCACACAAAGCATTCACAAGCATCCCGGCCGTATACTGCGGACTGTTACCGCTTCTATACAGTATACTGCTACTGGTGTAAACAGACTATATAGCAACTAACAAAACTCCTCTCATTTTTCATTCTTTTATTTGTTTTTTGCTGAAAGCATCTGCATAATAGGCCTAATTGTGTGTCCCGTTGATAAAAGTAGCTTGGATCTTCCTCCTCCTCCTAAACCAGCATGTCAGCATGCTCAACAGCCAATTCTTCAGAGGGCCCCATAGGCTCTTTAAAAACATTTTTTTTTTACCAGGGCTGCCTCCAGCCTCTGTCAAAACATTTTTTTCGGAGGGCCGCCTCCAGGTTCTCGCCACCAATTTTGAAGAGGTTCACCACTACAGTTCAGCAAATGTGCTGGTTCCAACATCATATGCCCACAAATGTAATCCAATGACCAGCTATCTGACACCTCAACAGAATGAATTATCCTGCTTTGGCCATCAAATTTCTTAATGTGTCCCACTGTCCTTGTAGCAATCAAAGGAAGCGTAACTGATTTTATGAGTCATTGACAGTTTCACTGCATACCTGTGTTGGCAACTTTTGTGACACCTCCTGCATAAAACAAATCTTTTGCTTTAGAATGCGTTGTTGAATTGTGCAGATGGTTAGAAGTACTAGCATCTGAGTCCCCTTTATGGCTACATTTGTGGCTCCTGGCAATTTTGTGATGGAGGTGGCATGGGATTTCTGATTAGCACTGTAAACAGACACTTTGGTTTGGGTCTAATAAACCCTGGGGGTCAGCGCTGGTTGGCATGCATCAGCTCTCGTTTTACACAGTTAGCCGAGATACTGGATTGGAGCGTTCACAGAAAGCATAACTGATTTAATGTGACTTTGACAGGTTCACTGTATACCTGTGGTGGCTACTTGTGCAACACCTCCGGCTTCAAACCAATCTTTGGTTTTAGAATGCGCTGCTGAATTGTGGAGATGCGTAGAAGTGCTAGCACCTGAGTCCCCTTTATGGCCACGTTTGTGGCTCCTGACAATTTTGTGATGAAGGTGGCACTGGATTGGACTTCTGATCATACATTAATTTATCATCAATTCTCATCAGCATAGTGGAACATCGCCCACAATTTCAAAGGGGGTCGCTGCCAGGCCCTGCCAACCCTCTGCAGTGTGTGTCTCCTGTTCCTCCTCATCCAATACACCACTTATAAATAGACATGAGGGTGGTGTGGCTATCAGCTGCGCTGGGTAAAATTTGAGTACGCTGTGGACGCAGGCTCATGCGTGGGATTGGACAGCAATGCCAGCATGTAACACAGGAGAAGGGGCAGTGGTGTCACCTGCACACGGTGATTGGCCTTCGTTGCACCTAGTGTGGTGCTTAGCTAAGATGTGCCAGCGCGTGTGCCTTGCTGATTATGGTATGGCCCAACTAAATTGTTAGGGGGGTGACCGCCAGGCTCTTGCCCATAATTTGGCTTAATAGTGTGACCTGGGAGCCTCAGATGCATCCATGCATGCTGCCCCTGCCCTTCCCTTTCCGTTTCTGTGGTGTTTCCATCACTTTCTGATGTTTTCAGGTGTTTCACACAACCTCCTGTATGTCGAGCATGGGCAGCTTGAAAAATTCCCAAGTCTCCCATTGACTTCAATGAAGTTCGTTACTCGAAACGAGATCTTGAGCATTATGAAAAGTTCAACTTTCGCAACGAGCACCCGAGCATTTTGGTGCTCGCTTATCTCTAGGACTGACCCATAGAATAAAGTTATTAGGTCATTTTTTTGCAGTTTGTTGGTCATAGAAACAAGATGCGCAGAAAGAGCGAAATTTCATTTGTTTTCCATTTCTCTCCACTTAAATTTTCTTTAAGGTTTTTCAGTACATTATATGTTAAATTACATAGTACCATTGAAAAATACAACCTGTCCCGCAAGAAACAACCCTCAGACACAGAGGGCGATGGATAAATAAAGGAGTTATAATTTTTTAAAAGAGGGGAGAAAAAAAACAAAAATAGAAAAACGGAAAAGAGCCTCATCACTAAGGGGTGAAGGGATCCTGTCACCTGCCTGAACCACCATAAACTAACTTATGGTGCTGTTAAGGCAGGGAGCCTGTGCTGTATTTTGTAGGCCTCTTTCACATGGGCGACAGCAATATCACCGCTAGAAAATCGTAACGACTAATTAGCCATTTCTCGCAGTCGTAATCCGACCCGGCCGTCTGCATTCACCCTAATAGCACTCTATTCGTATATATATGAAGCTGATTTGAATATACTTTAATACTTCGCATGTCTCTTCTGACTGCAGCCCTCTATGGATTAATTGTGTTGACATTTTTACGGTTTCTTGGCCATGCAGTGTATTGGCATGAATGGACGTTTTTCCGCGATCCTGACCAGCGTTTTCTCACTCATTCACATGATTGTGAGCGTTGTTTTTAGTAAAAAAAAAATAATACGTTGCACCTTGGAAAATCTTCGCTCTACAAAAATCCTGGAGATGCCTTCTAATGCCCATATAAAGGCACTTGTAAGCTCTTTGCAGCGTTGGATGCTGCTAAAATGCCTCCCCCTGCCTTTCTTTATCCAGCTGTCATTGGAGTCTATAAGAGCAACCCCCGTATATCGCTGTAGTGCCAAAACTATCTTTTTGCCCAGTGTATATGTGTCGGTGCGTATTTCGGTCGCATATGTTCCATTTTTTTTTGTCTCAAGGTTTTTACTGCCGTATATTTGCCCATGTGAACGGATGCATTGGAAACCGATGGCTTAGATGGTCGTGTATATCGCTCGGATGTAAGAACGTTGCTGTTTATGCGCTCTTGTGAATGAAGCCTCAGGCCGCTATGCAGTGTAGTTGCGCATGAACAGGGCTTTTTTACCTTCCTGGTCCATTCAAACTTCGTGCTATAGTGCAGGACTTTGAAAAAAAAACAGCGGGGAGATAGGATCCCGCCCTATTTTTCCTGAACATAGTATTAACTGTCGCTCTGACCTCTATCTATCTCCATTAATGCTTACATTCAGGAAGATGGACATGCCTTTAGTCATGTGCAGGGATGAGTTGATCTCTTCTGAAGACTCAGTCCTGGAAGGAGAAGACATCTCCAGAGCATCCATCCTGGAATCCGTGCAGACTCACCCCACTCAGGTCCTGGATAGCAGGTAAACTACTTGTCTATGGAGGTGTGTAAGTCAGAGAAGGGCTCAGCTCCTAACAGGCTGCTGTGTGCTGATCCCCCCAAGTGTGCGCCGATCCCCCTGATCAGTAATACTCTATAGCCCCCTACTCTTCCCACTACTACTACTGTAACCCCTTATTACCATGCAGTATAGTCTGTATCAGGCTATTAATGTTTGTATCCAGTATACAAAATATGTAACATCAGTCAGTAATAAAGAAAGCTATAAAACTGTAACAATTGTTTCAGTTATTTGGAAAAAGCAAACCAACAAATCCAGAGAGCTAATAGATGATGTATGGAGTGTGTGCGCCACCTCGTGGTCAGAAAGTGATGATTTCCAATGACTGTTGCTATTGAACCAAATGGCTTTCCTGCTGCCAATGCTCAAATTTGGAATTCTGCCGCGGAAAAAAAATTGCGGCTTGATCTATTTCACTGCGGATTTCCGCAGCGGGAGGTCTCCATTAATATAGTTTTAATAGAGACCGCGGAAATCTGCAGCGGAATTCTGCAATCACTTGTGGGCATATCGGGTTTTTAAACCCACGTGGGATCGTGATGGAGCTGAGTTGGCCTATAAATAACTTAGGGGGCACAATGAGGCCTTATTAATGGCTTGGATTGCATAATAACATAGTAACATAGTTTGTAAGGCCGAAAGAAGACAATGTCCATCTAGTCCAGCCTGTTTATCCTCCTATGATGTTGATCCAGAGGAAGGCAAAAAAAAACCCCAAGAGGCAGGAGCCAATTAGCCCATTTGGGGGGGAAATTCCTTCCCGACTCCCTAATGGCAATCAGACTAATCCCTGGATCAACCTCTAATGGTTCTTACCTGCCTGTATACCCGGATTAACAATTAACCTAAGATTTATACCCTGTAATATCCTTCCCCTCTAGAAAGACATCAAGTCCCCTTTTAAACTCCTCTATGGATTTTGCCATCACCACATCCTCAGGCAGAGAGTTCCACAGTCTCACTGCTCTTACAGTAAAGAACCCTTTTCTGTGTTGGCGATAAAACCTGCTTTTTTCTAGACATAGCGGATGCCCTTTTATTACCGTAGCAGTCCTGGGTATAAACAGATCATGGGAGAGATCCTTGTATCGTCCCCTCATGTATTTATACAGAGTTATTTGATCACCCCTTAGCCGTCTTTTTTCCGGGGTAAATAATCCCAATTTTGATAGCCTCTCTGAGTATTCCAGTCCCTCCATTCCATGCATTAGTTTAGTTGCCCTTCTTTGAACCCCCTTAAGCACTGTAACATCTTTCCTGAGCACCGGTGTCCAGAACTGTGCGCAGTATTCCATCTGAGGCCTGACAAGTGCCTTATATAGTGGGAGGATAATGTTCTTGTCCCTCGCCCCTATACCTCTTTTAATGCACCCCAAGACTTTATTAGCTTTTGCAGCAGCTGACTGGCATTGATTTCTCCAGTTAAGTCTACAGTCCACTTGTACCCCCAGGTCTTTGTCCATATCACTTTTTTTCTAGCAGTACCCCATTTAGTGTATATAGGTGACATCCGTTTCTCCTGCCTGTGTGCAGAACCTTACATTTATCAACATTGAACTTCATTTGCCATTTTTCTGCCCAAGCCCCCGGCTTATCTAGGTCCGTTTGTAGCCGTACATTGTCCTCCATTGCATTAATTATATTGTATAATTTTGTATCATCTGCAAATATTGATATTTTGCTGTGTAGCCCCTCTATCAGGTCACTGATAAATATATTGAACAGAATGGGCCCTAATACTGAACCCTGTGGCACCCCGCTAGCGACGGTGGCCCAATGAGAATACGAACCATTATTTACCACCCTCTGCTTTCTATCTCTGAGCCAATTCTTTACCCAGATACACACATTTTCACCCAGTCTGAGCTGTCTCATTTTATATATATTGTCCATGTAAGCGCTGCGGAATATGTTGACGCTATACAAATAAAGTTGATTATTATTAAAATTTATTATTATATATCAGCCTATTATGCGGCACGGTGTCAAATGCTTCAGAGAAGTCCAGATATACGAGGTCAATAGACTCTCCCTGGTCCAGCCTAGAACTTACTTCATCGTAGAAGCTGATCAGATTGGTCTGACATGATCGACCCTTCATGAACCCATGCTGGTTATTCCATTGTTCTCCTTGAGGTATTCTACGATGGCGTCTCTCAGAAACCCCTCGAATATTTTTCCAGTTACTGAAGTGAGACTTACCAGTGTAGCAATGTAGGGGGAAACACACCAGGCCACGACCAAATGCTGAGCGTCTTGTCTTTATTCAGACTTGATGAACAAAACAAAAAGTACTGGCATTCTCCAGATAACAGAAAGTTCAAGGAAAGTCCTTTTAAATAAGCAGTCCAGCAATAGTAACACAAAAGTCTTTGTAAACTCCAATAGGGCAAAGTAAAGCAAACCTTCCCAGCTGCGTGGTGCAGTGTCTCCAGCTCAGCACTCTCTGTGAGCCTCTGCTGCTCACACAGGACACACCTCCTCCACACTGCAACCTGCACCCATTTATATATCTCACCTGTCTGGGCCAGGTGGAACTGAGTACTGGAGTGAGAGACGGACCGGGTTTACATCACAGATGCTAGTAGTCTCTGCGATATGTACCGTCTGTCCCACACTTTACCTCTCACTCTACTACATACCCCCCACCCCCTCTGCCCCAAGCCAGGGGGCTGGGCACCAACCACCAAACAATGCGCCCTTGAGAGGGCATACGCATTACCATTGGCTTTTCCTGGCCTGTGTTCAACTTCAAAGTCAAACTCCTGTAAGGCCAGGAACCACCTTGTTACTCTGGCGTTGTTCCCTTTCCTCTTGCTCATCCACTTTAGGGGTGTCAGGGAAATTTCTGCGTAACAGCACCAATCAGGCCCACCCCAATGCCCCGCTGCCGGCGGTAAAGAAGAGACACCACACACGGAGGTCTGGTATAGTTCCTCACACGGGGACATGACTGCGCGCTTTCTTACAGATTACATGGGATCTTATACCCTTTGGTCTCATAACTAGGAATGGGTAATGGTCTCATTGGCTCAAATTCACCGCATAACCATATATGGGAAGTCCAGATTTCCGTCTGAGACAGTGAAAGTTATATACGTAGTTGAACAGTCGTTATCTAGATACGGCGCTTCTGGGAAAACAGCCAAGCACACGGCCTTCGTGTCTGGTTCTGTATCATCTCTGAATTTCTGGACACATCTCTCTCAGCCTTGCAAAGCCTTGGAATATCTGATGTAAGGCGACAGATTAAGTTTTTTCTCATTTGGAATTGAATAGAACTTGCATATAGGTATAAAAAGCATAAAAAACATATGGCAATATATACATATACCCTCACAAATCCCCCTAAAAAATTAATATGGAGATCACGTACCAGGCCTTGCACTCTTCCTCGGTCGCCTCTCTCTTGCGTCAGGGTTTCCCCACTGCCCGTAAGTCCCTACTCCTAGGAGGGGGATCCCTACCTCACCTCAGAAGGAGGACATGGATTCCCTGGGCTTATTTCCGGGCATCCATTCCCTCTATCTGTACAAGTTAACACCCCGCAGAGTGTGCCCTCGCTCGAACCTAAGGTCTTCTGCACTAACCCTAGGCAAATGGGAATTCCACTGACAGTCCATCTTAGGAGATCGGGACAGGCGCAGTACTAGTACATTTCTCCATTCTTCTGGTAGCGTACGTGGTTGGCATTATCGGAACTGGCTCTTTATCTTTTTCAAACAAGGGAAATGTTGGTGTCACATTATCCAGTCCCTTACTCATACTCTTTTTGACCAAAGGGATAATACACATACAGGAGGTTACATACCCCACCTCTTTCTGCTAAAATCATATCCAGGGCCACTCTATTTTGGAACGTCATGGATGCAGTGGGCCCTAACTGGTCCGCTAACCCTTGCAAAGCATCCTTGGTGTAGTTTACAAACCTCTGCTGATTGTAATAGCTATAATTCATCCAATCTACATTATTATTAACAGTGACAATAGCAAATAAGGACTCAAAACCTGCTTAAACATGATCTCTAGAATTAAATTCATCTGGCATCCCCCTTGGCACTCCTATTGCATCTATGTATACATGTGGATTAAAGTTACCACCTGGAGCGTCAACTTCTCTCTTAGCACGATGTGGTGTTAGATTCTCACCCTCAGTGTAGTCTTCATATTGCACATTTGATTGTATTAATTTGTTCTGATCCCTGAAACAGGGGGCTAGTGTACAGTAGTCAAAGGTGTGTGTTAGAGGAATTGTACCACATTATAGCATGTAAAGGATATGCAGGATCATGAGTTTTTTCAGTGCGAAGTGTGGATCCCAGTGGGCTTTCCTTCGAGCTTCACTGCAGTTGGGGTGGTGAACAACATCTGGTAGGGACATTCAAACAGGGTTTCTCGCTCAAACTTTTTTCACATAGACCCTGTCACCTGGTTTCAGATTGTGACACTCATCTGTAGGACCTGGGAGAAAAGCAGAGACTGCAGAATGCATTATTGACAATTCCTTGGAGAGGCCTATGACAAAATTAACAAGAAAATCATTCCCCAAACTCAGCTACTGTGGCATGTACCCTCCGGAGAAAAAGAAAAACTGATGGAAGACACTCAATTCAAAATTTGCCCGTTTTCTTCATTGCCTTTTGTATCTACTTTCCCACTACTCTGCGGATGGTAGGGTGTGTGAAAAGTCTGGAATATACCTAAAGTAGACATGATGTGTTGCATTATTTCACCTGTGAAGTGTGTACCTTTGTTTGAGTCAATCACTTCCGGTACCCCATATCTGCAGATTACCTCATTCATGAGCTTCTGTGTGGTTACCTGCTTATTTACTTTGGTAACAGAGTAGGTCTCTCCAACCTGAAAAGAAATCAACAACAAGCACATATTCATGCTTCCCAACAAGTGGAGATGAGTGTAGCCAATTTGCAATCCCTGAAATGGGTAGAGTGGTCTAGACAAGTGTAATGTGGCAAATTTACTTCTGCCCTGTTGCTTTACGGCAAAGATCATGCAAAATTGGACAAATGATGCAGCAGCTACAGAAAACCCAGGAGCCACCCGTCCTTGTTCAAGCGTCGACATCATTGCTGCTTTGAGAGGTGCGTCTTTCCGTGCGTCAGCTGGGCTATCATGGGGCACAGGGACTGTGGTAGGCAAGTTCTGTTGACTGTTCACCATACGCCGTCCCGTTTCTGCTGTTCCCATATTTAGTCCATTTGTCTTTTTCTTCCTTGCTGGCTTGTAACTGTAAAGTCTTTAGCATATCAAAGTCCAAGTTTTTATCAAAGTCCAAAGTTTTTATCAAAGTCCAAAGTGTAGTCAAAGTCCAAAGTTATTGTAAAATTCTTCTTTTCTTCCATGGCTTCAGGGCTGCTGCCTTTGCTGTGTGGTCTGTGATGGCATTGCCTCTTGTTTCTCCGGTGTAGGAATTGGTGTGAGCTCTCCACTTTGTTAGGTAGAAGTAGGGCCTCCGTGAGACTCTGCACCGCTGCACCATTCTTAATTGGCTGTCCTTCTGAGGTAAAAAACTGTCTGGCCTTCCATGTTGGGCCGTAATCATGAGCTATGCCAAATGCATACCGGGAGTCAGTGTAAAGGGTTGCCGTCTTACCTTCTGCCACTCTACACGCCTCAGTGAGGGCCTTTAGTTCCGCTTCTTGTACTGAGACATGCGGAGGCATTCTGCTTTTAGGACATCTTGTTGTGTGACCACTGCATATCCAGTGTGGAGTTGTCAATCACCCTTGTACCATCTATAAAAAACAACTCAAAATATGCATTGTTAACAAGGGCTTTCAGTAACTTATTAAAACTTAAATTTTCTTGTTGCATCAATGCTAGACAATCCTGCTGATATTCTATTTCAAAAAGATCAGAATCTTGTTGCAAAAAATTTAAAAATGGCTGATTTGCAATACCTAGATCACCTATGCCTTCTCCTCCCCCCCTTTGAACCAGGGTACTCAATTGTAAGAAGAGTAGCCGGGTTTCAGGTAGTACAACATTGTAAAAAGATTTGATGGATGCAGATAAGGCCTGTAAGATGTTAGCACCAATAACAGAGACATGAGTTACATCGGGGCAGAATATTCTACAAACACCTATTAATATTGGAAATGTGATATCCTTTAAGCAAATTCATTATTAATCTGATCCTGCCTGCAATGTCTTATCAAATTTGAGAGAGAAAAAAATAAATAAATAAAAAACTTTTACTAGCTGCTCAAGATTCTCACCCCCTCCCTTGTGGACAAAAGAAGGATGATCCATTACGTCATCTAGCTCCACCCCCTCGATACTGGCTGCTTGCGTCTTTTTTCACACCTTCATTTAAGCTCCACAGTCTGCGCATCCACATCTCAACCAAGTAAAGTCTTATGCATGGGGGATAATGTTATCCCCAGTCAATATCCGCATCACACTTTTTACATTCATCACAGCCTGAACACGGGTCATTAACTCTCATCCATCCATGCGCTCAAGTCTGCCCCGTCACCCCCCATTGAAGGTGTACCAGTACATACAGATGCACAGATAAAAAGTTTGACAAACAAACATACATCAGTTGAAAAACATTGAGGTGAGTGCTATAATGTTATAAAGTACATGATTCTATTGAGATGAGATTGTGATTGAGCGCTATTTTTGACAAATTATGTGAAAAAGTTTGGGTGACTGAGACATTCTATCTTTCTTATTTACTGAAGCTATTATATGTTATATTAAGCACTGAAGTATTTTAGAATCTGTGACCCTGAGCTTAGAGTGAATCTGAAAGCCCCCACCTTTGCAAAATAACTGTTATCTCTCTACGAATATGAAACACAGACTGAATAAGTTGTTTTAGTTTAACTATTCCCTGCATTTGAACTCATAAATAACACATATGCTGGGACCTTCTGACAGCTTACACCTGTATGAAAGAGACCAAGACGTCTCCATTTGTGACCTCCGAACCCAGTAAGAATATACCTTAGAAATTGCTATTTTTCCTGCCTTCTTAAGACAGTATAATTGATTACATTCATTTCAATTCATTTTAAGCAAGCAAAGATAGTTTTCAGGGTTAGTATTTAATTCTCTCTGCTTTGTTATCTCTTGACCTTGAAAACCTAGACACAAGCTGCAGCTTCAAGTAAACAATCTTTCTCCTCTAAAAGCAAGCTCAGTTAACCACTTGCACATATATATATATATATATATATATACACACACACACCTAGTATTATACACCTTTAAACAAATAATGTGTACATACTTAACTTTCTCTGACTGTCTCTCTCCTCCTCACTTCACAACCCTTGGTCTTTCAAGGCACCCTTCTTGGTCCTAAAGACCTCCTCCCAGTCACCATACTGTAATCTACCGTGCGGGTCCTTGTTACACATTTTCATAGGTTTTGTTACATTTTACACATTGGAACTCTTGTCTCTCCTCCACCAACTGATCCGCACGGCGGCAGCCCTTGAGGGGCTCTGTCTTCTTTAATAAGGTCTTACGCATATTAGAACAACAACAACAATAATAATAATAACACGCTCCATAGAGTGCATCCTTCTGACCCGAATTGTCAGCCCCTTATATATGGCAAAACAACCGAAGGCATCTCCTTCTACGGAACCAGTCCCATAGAGTGCATCCCTCTCCTCAGCTAAACCATCAACAACTAACTAAACTAAAACCAAGGGTTCCTTCGTCTATGGGACCTGTCTCACAGAGTGCATCCCTCTCCTCTAAGCAATCAACAACTAAAACAACCGAGGGTTCCTTCGTCTGTGAGACCAAATGAAAAGAAAAAGAGAAAATAAAATCCTGCAGATACAACAAACAATCTCCACTATCGTTAAAACACTACGGACTTCAAAGTACAAATAGACTACAGACTAGTTCCTGGGTGAGCGATTGGTGCGCTTATCACGGTCAGTGGTCCGTGACGGCAAACCCGAAGCCCGCGAGTTACCATGTAGAACTCGTAACCCAACCCGTCCGGTCACAAAACACAGATAGTCCCTCCTGCTGCAAGACTCTCAGCGTAAAACACAACATAAATATATGCCGGTCTTACCTGGAGTTCTGTGAGTTGATCAGGCTCGGTTTGCAGCAGGACGGCTTCCCCGCGGCGTGGATTCGGGTGGACTGCGCTGCACGGCTCCGGTTTTACCATCCCACTTTCGTTGGGCGCCATTTGTCAGGGAAATTTCTGCGTAACAGCACCAATCAGGCCCACCCCAATGCCCCACTGCCGGCGGTAAAGAAGAGACACCACACACGGAGGTCTGGTATAGTTCCTCACACGGGGACATGACTGCACGCTTTATTACAGATTACATCGGATCTTATACCCTTTGGTCTCATAACTAGGAATGGGTGATGGGCTCATTGGCTCAAATTCATCGCATAACCATATATGGGAAGTCTGGATTTCCGGCTGAGACGGTGAAAGTTATATACGTAGTTGAACAGTCGTTATCTAGATACGGCGCTTCTGGGAAAACAGCCAAGCACACGGCCTTCGTGTCTGGTTCTGTATCATCTCTGAATTTCTGGACACATCTCTCTCAGCCTTGCAAAGCCTTGGAATATCTGATGTAAGGCGACAGATTAAGTTTTTTCTCATTTGGAATTGAATAGAACTTGCATATAGGTATAAAAAGCATAAAAAACATATGGCAATATATACATATACCCTCACAGGGGGGCATGATCTGAAACCAACCTAAATTTCCTACCCAGTAGGTAATATCTCAGCACGTCTAGTGCCCATTTTATTGCCAAGGCCTCTTTCCCCACTATTGCATAATTTTTCTCGCAGGGGGTAAGCTTCCGTCTTAAAAACATGACAGGATGTTCTTCCCCATTAACCTCCTATGACATAACGGCTCCCAGACCCACATCAGACGCATCTGTATGGACTACAAAATGCTTTCTTGAAGTCAGGCACCACCAACACAGGCTGCTGACACAATGCACGTTTCAATTCTATAATTGCCTTTTCTGCTTCTGGCGACCATTGTGCCATTACCGACTTTCTCCCTTTCGTAAGTTCTGTTAACGGGGCTGCCATAGAGGCAAAATCAGGGATGAAACATCGGTAATAGCCCACTATCCCCAGGAAGGCTCTCACTTGTTTTTTGTCAGGGGTTGGGGCCAGTTCTGTATGGCCTCTACTTTATTGCATTGAGGTTTTACCAAACCCCTTCCGACTATGAAGCCGAGGTATTTAACTTCCTCCATGCCTAAGGCACATTTTTTTGGGTTTATTGAGAAACCTGCTCTTCTGAGAGAGTCCAGTACCGCCTGAACTTTACTGAGGTGGCTCTCCCAATCTCGGCTAAATATTATGATGTCATCCAGGTAAGCTGCTGCGTATCGTTTGTGGGGACCTAGCAATCTATCCATCGCCCTCTGAAACGTGGCAGGGACATTTTTCAACCCAAAAGGCATTCTCCTATATTGGAAACAGCCATCTGGAGTTGAAAAAGCTGTCTTCTCTTTAGCTTTCTTCTGTGAGGGCAATTTGCCAATACTCTTTCGTTAAATCTAGGGTGGTAATGTGCCTGGCTGGGCCTAACCTCACAATTAGTTCATCCACCCTGGGCATGGGGTAGGCATCCGACTTTGATATCTCATTGAGCTTCCAGTAATCATTACAGAACCGCCATTCCCCTGAGGGTTTAGGCACCAGCACTATTGGGCTTGACCATCCACTCTTAGACTCCTCGATTACCCCCAGTTCTAGCATTTTTTTTATTTCAGCGGACACTATCTCTCTACGAGCCTCCGGAATTCGATATGGTTTTTGGCAAACTTTTACTTGGGGGTCTGTGAGAATCTCATGTTCAATTACCTTGGTGCGATCCAGCAGGTCCGTAAATAGGTCCTTATTGCGCTGCAGAAACTCTTTACATTGTTGTACCTGGGACTTTGACAATGCCTCAGCTATTGTCACATCATGGATGTCACTCGCTGACTCCATAACCAAACACGGTCTGTCCAGAGACTCCGGCTCCTTCCAGGCTTTCAACAGGTTCACATGATATATTTGTAGAGGTTTTCTTTTCCCCGGCTGATGAACTTTATAGTTGACCTCACCCACTTTCTCTACGACCTCATAGGGCCCTTGCCATTTGGCCAGGAACTTGCTCTCATACCGTTGGGACAAGCACTAGTACCCGGTCCCCCGGACTGAATTGCCTGACCTTTGTCGTTCTGTTATACACACGGGCTTGGCTTTCCTGAGTCCTGAGGAGGTGCTCTCTCACCAGGGGCATGACTTTAGACATTCTGTCTTGCATCTGGGCCACATGCATTGCGATCGGCGCTATGCAATGGATAGCGCCGATCGCAAAAAAAGTAAATAAAAGTACACAAAAGTTAAAGATTCAGCTGCTCTGATGGATCGGATACATCGGAGCAGCTGAAATTACTCACCCAGGTCCGGCACGCTGCTCCCCGCTCTCCTGCCGCTCCAGGGCCCGAAGCCGGTCTTCTGCGCATGCGCGCCAGGCGGCATTACGTCAGCCGCATGCGCAGAAGGCCCGGCGGCGCGGGAGATTTAAAATCTCCTGGCTCCCGGCTCCTGTAGGTAGCCGGGAGGCAGGAGATGTCAGCGGGGACTGCGGTGAGCGGTCCCCGGTACCGCGATCGCCGTTATCCAATGGTTAGCGGCGATCGCGAAAAAGTTTTAAAAAAGTCAGTTTCACCTCCCCTCATGGAACGGATCCATGAGGGGAGGTGAAAATACTCACCCCCAGTCCTCAGCGGTGTCCCGATGTCCCGGGACCCGAATCCCCGTCTGCGCATGCGCGCCCGATGATTGACATCGGGCGCGTGCACAGACGGGCTCGAGCCCCGGGGAATTTAAAATCCCTCTGCTCCTGGCTGCCATGTGTAGCTAGGAGCAGAGAGATTATACCGGGGACATGATCACTGTCATCCATTGGATGACAGTGATCATGTAAAGTGAAAAAAAAGTGTAAAAAAGTTTTTAAAAGTTTAAAAAGCGTACGTTTCATCTCCCCTCATGGATCATATCCGTGAGGGAGGATGAAAGTACGTACCTAAGGCCCCCAGATTTATCCGCGGACCTTACCACAGCTTCTGCACACGCGCCCGTCGCCAAAATGGCGGGCGCATGCGCAAAAGCTGTGGATTGCCAGGATAATTTAAATTCTCCCTGCTCCTGGCTACAAAACATAGCCAAGAGCATGGAGATTTAATGGGGGTCCGCGGTGAGCGGTTCCTGGTCACGTGTTCGCCATTATCCAATAATGCCGATCACGTAAAAGTTAAAAAAAAAATTTGAAGTTTCATCTCCCCTCACTGATGCGATCGGTGAGAGGAGATGAAACTTTTTACCGGAGGCCTGCGTATTTGAATCCCGACGCGATCTTCCTCCGTGGACCTTCCCGAATTCTGCACATGCGATTGCCGGCAAAAAGCCGGACACATGCGCAGAAGTCAGGGAGCCCAGGAAACTTAAAATCTCCTTGCTCCCAGCGACCAACGGTCACAGAGAGCCTGGAGCAGTGACGGGTGGCCTCGTTGAGCGGTCCCCGGTCACGTGATAAAAAGGTAGCGATCTACCTTAGGCCGGTCTCACATGACCGGATAGGAATTACGGATTCTGCATGCTTCTGATCCACGGTATTACGCAGATCAATCGCATTGGATTACACAATTCCACTCACATTAGCGGGTCGGAATTGCGTAATCCACTCGCAGAAAAGAGAACGCAGCAGGTTCTATTTTACTGCGGATATCGGCAACATAGAGCCCATTGTGCTCCATGGTCGCGGATATACCCGCAGCCCATACGCAACTACATTGTATACGGGCTGCGGGTACCCGCGTCATCGCTAAGCGACAGTGCGGGTAATACAAACAAAGGTGTACTGTGCATGACCGCCTGTGTGAGTAGGCAGTTATGCGCAGTACATTACGCAGCCGTACGCAGGGTCACAGCCGGGCTCACAGATGGGATCCGCTGCGGGCCTCCACAAGCAGATTCCGCCTGCACCCGCGTGAGCCCGGCGTTATTCAGACCGCTACCTGTGATACGTATTTTACAAGAAGCCCCGGGAACGCTCGCTTCCTGCAGTTCCAGGAGCAGCTTGTTGAGCGCCTTCTGTGTGAGACCGCCGCACCTCATCAAGCTTACGGAGACTCACGGAACGCCACTTTTTACATCCCATACCCGCCACTGAGGTCATGAAATACCCCCAAAAAGCATGAGAGGAGGGGGGGGGGGGATACCCGGTTTTATTGCCCCATGGGCCCATTCCAACCAGCCTCCGTAATTACCCCTGTCTTCGGAAATACTACACAGTTCACATTTTTACTTTTATCTAAGATTTGCGAACGCCAAAAAGGGCGCGGAGGGGGAGGGGGGGAATTTTTAGGGAGTCAATCTTTATTCTGTAAAAATAAGCAATGGGGCCTGGAATTTATTCAGTTGTGCCCTAAAATCCAACAGGTGTTCCGTCCTTTATAGGCCTTGCCATGCGTCCTGTAAGTAGATTAGGGCCACAATGGGTATGTTTCTGAACTCGGGACAAACGGGGGTATCCATTTTGGGGTGAACATCTTCATTCCTATGTACACTGTACAAAAAAACTGTTTTTAAATTGAAAAAATTGCCAAAAAAATTGAAAATCGTAACTTTTTCCTTCTGCTTTGCTTAGATTCATTCAAATACTGTGGGGTCAAAATACGCAGTACACCCCTAGATGAATTCATTAAGGGGTCTAGTTTTCAAAATGGGGTCATTTGAGGGGGTTCTTTATAGTTTTGGCCGCTCAATGGCTCTATAAGTGGGCAATGGGGCCTGAAATTTATTCAGTGGTACCCTGAAATCCAACGGGTATTCCTTTCATTGTAGGCCTAGCCATGGGTCCTGTAAGTCTATTAGGGCCACAATGGGTATGTTTCAGAACACGGGACAAACAGGGGTATCCATTTTGGGGTGAAAGCCTTCATTTATATGTGTGCTGTACAAAAAAAACTGTTTTTAAATTGACACAATAGCCCAAAAAATGAAAATCCTATTTTTTTCCTTTTGCTTTGCTTGAATTTATTCAAAAACTGTGGGGTCAAAATATGCAGTACATCCCTAGATAAATTCGTTAAGGGGTCTAGTTTTCAAAATGGGGTCATTTGTGGGGGTTCTATATGGTTTTGGGCGCTCAAGAACTCTACAAGTGGGCAATGGGGCCTAAAAGGACTTCAAGCAAAATCTATGTTCTGAAAGCCACCGATTACTCCTTTTATTTTGGGCCCCGTTGTGCATGCGGACATAAGATTAGGGCCACAATGGGTATATTTCTGAAAACAGCACAAACAGGGGTATCCATTTTGGGGTGTAAGTCTTCCTTCATATGTGTGCTGTACAAAAAAAGCTGTTTTTAAAATGACAGAATTGCCAAAAAAACAAAAATCCAAATTTTTTCCTTTTGCTTTGCTTGAATTTATTCAAAAACTGTGGGGTCAAAATATGCAGTACACCTCTAGATAAATTCGTTAAGGAGTCTAGTTTTCAAAATGGGGTCATTTGTGGGGATTCTCTATGGTTTTGGGCGCTCAAGAACTCTACAAGTGGGCAATGGGGCCTAAAAGGACTTCAAGCAAAATTTGTGTTCCGAAAGCCACCGGTCGCTCCTTTCATTTTGGGCTCCGTTGTGTATCCAGACATAAGATTAGGGCCACAATGGGTATGTCTCTGAACACGGGACAAACAGGGGTATCCATTTTTGGGTGCAAGTCTTCCTTCATATGTGTGCTGTACAAAAAAAGCTGTTTTTAAAATTACAGAATTGCCGAAAAAACGAAAATCACAATTTTTTCCTTTTGCTTGGTTTGAATTCATTCAAAAACTGTGGGGTCAAAATATGCAGTACACCCCTAGATAAATTCCTTAAGGGGTCTAGTTTTCAAAATGGGGTCATTTGTGGGGGTTTTCTATGGTTTTGGGCGCTCAAGAACTCTACATGTGTGCTATGGGGCCTAAAAGGACTTCAAGCAAAATTTCTGTTTTGAAAGACACTGACTACTCCTTTCATTTTGGGCCCCGTTGTGGACTCAGATATAACAATAGGGCCACAATGGGTATATTTCTGAACACGGGATAAATAGGGGTATCCATTTTGGGGTGTAAATCCTGATTTTCATGTAAACTATAGGAAAAAAATATGTCTTTAAAATGACAGATTTGCAAAAATATGAAATTTTACTTTTTCTCCTCTAAATTGAATTAATTCCTGAAAAAAAACTGTGGGGTCAAAATACTCATGACACCCCTCAGTGAATACATTAAGGGGTGTAGTTTTTAAAATGAGGTCATTTGGGGGGGGGGTATCTATTATTCTAACACTCATGAGCCTTTCCAATCTCGGCTTGGTATAGGAAAACAAAGTGTTCCTCAAAATGCTAAAAAGTAATGTTAAATTTGTACGTCTCCTAAATAGTTTAAAAAAAACGAAAGTTTTTCCAATGTGCGCCCAAAATAAAGTAAACGGGTGGAAATATAAATCTTAGCAAAAATTTCTATATTATGTTTGCACATATTTAAGATATTGCAGTTGGAAATGTGAAAAAATGACGATTTTTTCAAAATTTTCCCAATTTTGGCGCTTTTAATAAATAAACACAATTTCTATCGGTCTATTTTTTCCGCCTAAATGAAGCACAACATGTGGCGAAAAAACAATGTCAGAATCGCTTGGATATGCAAAACCTTTCTGGTGTTTTTCCATGTTAAAGTGACACATGTCAGATTTGCAAAATTTGGCCTGGTCATTAAGGCGCAAACAGGCTTGGTCACTAAGGGGTTAAACCTCTCTACCAACCCGTCGGTCTGGGGATGATAGACAGAGGTACGTAACTGCTTAATTTTCAGCAGTTTGCAGAGTTCCTGCATCACTTTGGACATAAATGGAGTCCCCTGGTCCATGAGTTTTTCTTTAGGTATACCCACTCTGGAAAATATATAAAATAATTCTTTTCCAATACTTTTGGAGGAAGTATTCCTCAGTGGAACTGCTTCTGGGTACCTGGTTGCGTAGTCAACTACTACCAAAATATACTGGTGACCCCTAGCCGACTTTACCAAAGACTCTACAAGGTCCATGGCAGCCCATTTAAATGGCACTTCAATTATTGGACCAACTGACTCTTAAAATGTGGAGCAGGAGTGGTCACCTGGCAGGTGGGACAGAATTGGTAAAACTCTGCTATTTCCTTGTAGCAGCCTGGCCAGTAGAATCTCTGCAAGATGCGCTCCTGCGTTTTTTCAGCCCCCAAGTGGCCCCCTAATATGTGCGTGTGTGCCAAGTGTAAGACTGTGTGTCTATAAGAACCAGGTACTAGAAGCTGCTCCACTACCTCATCTCTAATTTTGGCCACTCTGTACAACAACTCGTTCTTAACGGCGAAGTGAGGGAAGCTCTCTGCCGCCCCTGTACTCTGCGGTGCACCATTTATAACAGACACATTCTCAAACGCATATTTCAAAGTCTGGTCATTAATCTGGGCAGATCCAAAATTACCCGGTGCCACCTCAAAATCAATCATCTGAGGTTCTGACAGCTCCTCGTCCTCAGTTACCCCTGCAAAATGCAACTCGTCATTAGGGACTCCACTGTTCTGGTTACCCTGCGGTAACAAATTAGTCCATAAGTTCCAGAAGAGGGTGAAGTCTCTCTCAAGGATAACCGGGTGGATCAAATTTTTCACCACCCCAACCTTGTGTGCACACACTCCAGAGTCAGTGTCTATGGATACCTGGGCAACTGGGTACCTTTTTGGGTCACCATGTATGCAAATAACCCCCGGTTTTTCCCCCTGGAGTAACACATGGGAAATGGAGGCCCTGATCAGCGTGACTAAGCTCCCGGAGTTGAACAAGGCTGACACCTTGACCGCGTTCACCTATACCTGGCACCTCTGGGGCTGTGGGTCCTTGGCCGGCGTCGCACTGCATACCGGATGTGCAAACCACAAACATCGCCGACCACATGTACAGTCCATGGGCTCTGTTTTTGCTGGACAGTGGGCTGCAACATGCCCTGGCTCCTGGCACTCCCAGCACCGCAGCGGGGTGACTTGGCTCCTCCTGACGGGCATCGCTCCCTGCGGATTCTGTGGCTTCTCCTCCAGGCTGACCCGGGATTCCTTCCTCCGGGCATCCAACCCAGGGTTGACACCACGAGATGCGGCTCTTGCCGGGGGAAGCGCCCTCTCCACTGTGAAATATCTCTCTACAAGGCTCACCAATTCATCTGCATTCTTGGGATCTCCTTGGACAACCCAACGCTGCATGGGCCTAGACAGGGACTGCACAAATCGGTCCATCACCACCTTTTCGACAATCTGAGCAGGTGATGAGGTCTCTGGCCATAGCCATTTTTGAGCCAGATGAAGCAGGTCAAACATTTGAGACCGGGGTGGCTTCTCCGGAGAATACTTCAAATGATGCACCCGCTGTGCTCTGACTGCCATGCTGACTCCCAGGCGAGCAAGGATTTCGGCTTTTAAGTTGGCGTATTCTCGGGCATCCTGCTGCGCCAAATCATAATACGCCTTCTGGGGTTCTCCAATTAAGTACGGGGCCAACACTTCTGTCCACCGCACTTGAGGCAATTGCGCCCTCTCTGCCACCAATTCAAAAATGGCGAGGAAGGCCTCCACGTCATCTTGTGCCGTCATTTTTTGTAATGTACCTCTTACTGTTTTAAAGCGTCCATCTGGGCATGTTGCCTGGAGGGATCTACAGTCTCTTTGGCCTGCACCACCTCGGTTAGCAAGGCCATTTGCTTTACAAGGAGTTGGTTTGTCTCCTGTTGTGCTAGTTGCTGCTGGGCGACTGCTTTCTGTTGCGCTTGCATTACCTCTGCTTGAGCCTTCTGTTGTTGCATGTTCATTTGCACCAGCTGCTTTATCAACTCCTCCATGGTTGTATTGGCCGCCTGCATGCTCACCGCTGATTTTACCCAGGACATGTACCCGTGGGTCTTTTACTGCCAGCGCATCCTCCACCAATTGTAGCACTACAGGGGGAAACACACCAGGCCACGACCAAATGCTGAGCATCTTGTCTTTATTCAGACTTGATGAACAAAACAAAAAGTACTGGCATTCTCCAGATAACAGAAAGTTCAAGGAAAGTCCTTTTAAATAAGCAGTCCAGCAGTAGTAACACAAAAGTCTTTGTAAACTCCAATAGGGCAAAGTAAAGCAAACCTTCCCAGCAGCGTGGTGCAGTGTCTCCAACTCAGCACTCTCTGTGAGCCTCTGCTGCTCACACAGGACACACCTCCTTCACACTGCAACCTACGCCCATTTATATATCTCACCTGTCTGGGCCAGGTGGATCTGAGTACTGGAGTGAGAGACGGACCGGGTTTACATCACAGATGCTAGTAGTCTCTGCAATATGTACCGTCCGTCCCACACTTTACCTCTCACTCTACTACACGGCCTGTAGTTACCAGGCTCCCTTTTGTACCCCTTTTTGTAAATTGGAACCACGTTGGCAATGCGCCAATCCAATGGTACAACCCCGGTCTTGATAGTATCCACAAAAATAATACATATAGCGGCCTAGCTATCACATCACTTAGTTCCCTTAGTTCCCTTGGGTGTATTCCATCTGGGCCTAGCGATTTATCGATTTTAATCTTCTTTAACTGGTTCAGCACTTCCTCCGGCATTAGGTATGAGATATTTTGTGACGGGTTCATTTTGGTCCCCTGCATCTCGTGTGGCATTTCCTTTTCGTTTGTGAATACGCTTGAAAAGAAACTATTTAATAGATTTGCCTTCCCTCCATCATCTTCAATGATTTCTCCTGCATTACTTGTTAAGGGGCCAGTGCTCTCCCTGCAAATCCTTTTGCTGTTATTATAGTTGAAGAATAGTTTCGGGTTGTTTTTGCTCTCTTGGGCAATCAGTTTTTCTGCCTCCTCCTTAGTCATTTTGATCTTATCTTTGCATATTTTGTTTTTTTCCCTGTACGATTTTAGCGCTTCTTCGCTGCCTTCTTGCTTTCATAGTTTGAACGCTTTCTTTTTTTCGTTTATTGCCTCTCTTACCGTCTTGTCAAGCCACAATTGTTTCCTTTTACTTGAAGTTCTTTTATTTTTAACCCATTCCCGCTGCAGGGCGTAAGTTTACGTCCTGGGAGCGGGGTACTTCCCGCAACAGGGCGTAAACTTACATCCTGGAGATAGCGCGGGATCACATATGATCCAGCGCTATCCCGCAGCGGGAGCCGGCTGTCAGTCACAGCCGGCGTCTCGCTGCAACAGCGGGAGGACATCGGAGATGCGCCCGCCACTGTTAACCCCTTCCCTGCCGCGATCTAAGTAGATCGCGGCAGGGAAAGAGTTCACAGGGGGAGCGCGGCTCCCTCTGTGTCTCCGGCCGGAACTCGCGATGTCATCGTGAGAGCCCGGCCTGTCACCATGGCAACAGGATGCCAGACACTGGCGTCCTGTATTGCCTATGCCTGAGATCGCTGTATGAGCGATAAGGCATGGGAGAGCAGTAGCTCTGCCATGCCTTATGACAGCGATCATCAGGGCAGTGGTTAAAGTCCCTCAGAGGGACACAAACAGTGTAAAAAAAAGAAAGATTTAAAAAATGAATTAAAAAAATGTAAAAAAAAAGAGTAAAAAAACCATTTTTTATGCTTTTTCTCAGATTAGCATAAAAAAAGGTAAAAAAAAAAATAAAACCCCACATATTTGCTATTGTCGCGTCCGTAACGATGCGTACAATAAGTTGCACATGCTTTTGACTGTGCATGGAAAAAAACGCTAAAAAAAAGCTAAAAAACTGAGGCAAAATGCTCATTTTTAGCATTTTGCCTCACTAAAAACGCAATAAAAGTGATCAAAAAAGCTGTATGTATGCCAAAATGGTACCAATAAAATCTACAGCTCGTTTCGCAAAAAATAAGCCCTCATAGAGCTCTGTACATCAAAAAATAAAAAAGTTACGGGACTTTGAATGCAGCAATTTAGAATAGAAAAAAGATTTCCAAAAAAAAGGGTTTTTATTGCAGAAAAGTGGGAAAACCTAAAAAAATTTTTAGAATTTTGGTATCGTTGTAACCGTACCGGTCTGCAGAAAAAATGGAAAGTCTCATTTATGCTGCATGATTAACAGTGTAAAAAAAAAATAAAAAAATCTATGGCAGAATTGATGCGTTTTCTCTCTCTATCATTAAAAAAAAAAAAAAAAAATTTTACAATATAGTCTATGTACCCAAAATTGGCATCGATAAAAACTACAGTTCGCCACGCAAAAAACAAGCCCTCATACGGCCGCGTCGACGAAAAAATAAAAAAGTTATGGCTTTTGATAAACGGAGAAGAAAATCCGCCAAAAATTGTTGCGTCCTTAAGCCCAAAATAGGCCATGTCATGAAGGGGTTAAAGGGAAAGAACTGCTCACATGAGGTGATTAGGATCCTTTTAAACTTTTCCCATTTGTCCTCTGTACTGATATTTTTGAGGATGTTGTCCCAATTAATGTTACCGATAGTAGTTCTAAGCTGATCAAATTTTGCTTTACTAAAGTTTAGTTGATTTGTCGCTCCCTGATGAGGCATCTTATTGAATGACAGCTGGAAGTTGATTATATTGTGGAAGTTGATTATATTGTGGTCACTGTTCCCCAAGTGTCCCTCAACCTGTACCCCCTTTATTCGGTCCGGTTTGTTAGTTAGTACTAAGTCCAGAGTGGCCCTCTCTCTAGTTGGTTTCCACACAAGTTGAATAAGGTAGTTATCTTTAATTGTTCTCAAGAACTTATCACCCCATGAGAATCGCAGGTTTCGTTTTCCCATGTTATATCTGGATAATTAAAGTCCCCGACGATAATTACTCCGTTGCGGTTTGACACCTCTTCTATCTGCCTTAATAGTAAGGTTTCAGTTTCTTCTGTTGCTTTTGGTGATCTATAGAAAACCCCTATCAGGATTTTGTTATTTTTTTTCTCCCTGTATTTCTACCCACAGAGATTCCACGTGTTTATCTCCTGCACCTATATCTTCCCGTTGCCTTGGCAATAAGTACGATTTAACGTACAGACATACCCCTCCCCCTTTCTGGTTTCCACTGTGGTAGACATGATGATTAGTCAGCGTAAAATGTCTATTGGTCTGTAATGAACTGGAAGTATTACGCAGCTGTAGTGATTTGACTCTATAGAGGCTAATGACTGCATAATTTCATTATGGTAGTTGCTGGACAATGGCATGGTGATGATGTATGGTATAATGTTAGCTTAATACAGAGTTCCCCAAGCAGCCTCTAAGAGTTAAAGTCACAATATTATGTATACCTGTATTCATTATTGTGTGTTACCCCAGTCCTACCTTCCCCCACACCAAAACTCCCCCCCCCCCACATAGAAACTTCTCGAACAATCACTGCCACGTATACTGAAATTCCTTAATGTTGACTGCATGCTGAGGGGACAAAGTTCATACTACACTGGACTTGAGAGAAGGTGGGCAGGGAGATGGGGGATTCTATACGATCCAGCGAATAAGAAGATGTATATGTTACTGATGTAATCTGTTGCACGCCCATAAAGGGCAGGTATCATGTGTTTCAATAAAATTAGGTCTCTGAAGATCATAACTCAGAGAGCTGGTTGAGATTCAAGGCTGATGACTTGTGTCTGACTGGATTCTTTCATTATGTGTGCATACTATACAATTAGGAAGCTACAGAATACCCTGAAACCTGTTGGAGGAAAATATGATCCAGAACAATTGGTGTTCCTGTGTGGGCGGGTAGATGTGTGATTTCTTTTTATTCTGGAAAGATACAGAGACTGGCAGATAACACACAGAACTCATAGGCCCGAATATCTACAGAACACGGTAAGATTGCTTTATGTTAATCTACTGTTGGGGATTACTAGTAGAGGGTGGGCTGTTGCAAAGGTAGGTGAGATATATACCTTGAGCCATTGTGGGTATTCTCCAGTAATCCCGTCTGTCCCGTCTGTTCGGTGTTATAGAATTAATGTGCATTGTGATTTGCGAGGGATATAAGAAGAGATGGGTGGAATTTGGTAAAGGAGTTTTACTGTGTCCAGAAATTTCAAATAGGATAGAATAAGCAGGCATAATAGAATACGGGATCAGTGCAGGATGTTTTGGAATATGCAAAACATGTAGAAACTTTTTACAAAGAAAGGGATCAGGAAAGTATTCAGAAGATAAGCAGGGAGGCCCAGCAGACAGAAAAGGTGTTTTAGATTGCTAGGAGGTTGTGTAATATAGGAAAGGGATTCACGAGCAGAATTGGATGAGGGGAGGAGGAAAGAGTGTTGTGGGGGATGTGTATTGCCTGTATCATGAACAATGCAATGCCTTTGTGTTGACTATAGCCCATCCCTATAATGGCAGCCGCACTTGCAATGTGTGCATACTATACAATTAGGAAGCTTCAGAATACCCTGAAACCTGCTGGAGGAAAATATGATCCAGAACACCACAGTCTCTTTTGAAGAGTTGTAATGGAATTTCACCACCCAATTTTCTTTTCATTTAGCCATGTTTCCGTTATTCTGACTTTATCAGAATTCTGTTTTCATCAGTCATTCTTGCTTTAAGCTCCCCCACTTTACCGATCAGACTTCTTGCATTCGTGGTCATACAATTTATACAGTTTTTTTGTTCTTTAAATTCCTTTTGTTGCTAATGGTACTGTTGACTGATCTGACAGTTCTAACTGTACTAACCCCTCCTCCTGCTTGACCCCATTCCCATTGCTTAGACCCGGGTCGCTAGCTACACTGGCTACCCCACTATTTCTCATTTTGCCCTCCCCCCAGTCCCTAGTTTAAACACTCCTCCAGCCTTTTAGCCATCTTCTCACCCAGCACAGCTGCACCCTCCCCATTAAGATGTAGCCTGTCCCTACAATAGAGCCTGTAGCCGACAGCAAAGTCAGCCAAGTTCTCCAGGAACCCAAATCCCTCCTTCTTACACCAACTAATAATGGGGCATTATTAATAACTTAGGGGTACGAAGAGGCCTTATTAATGACTTGGAGGGTATAATGGGGCATTATCAATGATTTAGTTTGCAGAGAGGAGTCTATAAAATACTAAGGTGGCCCACTGAGACTTTGTTGCCCAAAGGCCTTGTAAATCTAGAGCCGATCCTGACCAAGGGTCTGCTTTAATCCTTCCTTGTGCACTCATGCTGCCAAGAGTCTTGTAAAAGTTCATTTATTCTTTTAATGTTTTATTGGGTGGAGGGTTTTGGGGGTGGGGGACAGGAGAGAGTTTTGTGAACGGGAGAGAACATTGTGGTGGGTCGGCTTATGGGCTTCGTGGAAGGGTGGTGAAGAGGGATTGGGGAGGAGAAAGGGCTATAAGGGGAGGAAGATTGGGGAGGTGAGCGGTTTTAGCCATGGTCTTCTGGCATCCTGTGGATGCAACAGAAGATTATTCTCTGAAGAATCTAAAGAAAGAAGAAGACATAAACTAATGATGCCACGCACTGCAATGAAAGGATAAAAATGTATTCAATATTGTTTCTCTGCCACGACTGCCCTTTGGCTCACAATTGTGATTTTTGGATGAGGGAGGGGAGGAGTGCAGGGAATTGGGGAGAGGGTTATGGGGTTGGGGGAGTGGAGGCACTGCAATGAAAGGATTAAAATGTATTCAATCTTGTTTTTCTGCCATAACTCCCCTTGGCTCTCAATTGTGATTTTCTGATGAGGGAGGGGGAGTGGAGGGAATTGGGGAGAGGGTTATGGGGTTGGGGGAGTGGAGGGATTTAGGAAGGGAGAGATTTATACAGGGGAGGGGGGGTAGGGTAATGGAGGTGGGGTGTGGGAGGGGAGTATCTATCTATCCTATCTGCATACATACCCCGACGCTCCAGGACATAAATGTACATCCTGGAGCTGGAAGGGGTTAAGGATGCAATCATTTTTTATATTTTTATTTGCATGTAGCTGTAGGGTGGGCCCTTAGACTTAATTTCACTGGAGGCCCGAGGTGCTCCAGTCCGACATGTCTGACATACCGTTATATGTTAAATTTTTATGACTCTAATAACATTTGTTGTATCTTCCCTATGGAACATCCTTATGGACTGTTTGTTTTTGGATCTGTTATCATGGTTTCTATAATATGTTGGTTGCACCTTCTTACATTTGTTTTCCTGATATCCTTCTACGTATCTAAATATCATCCAGGGACTTCCGCACAAGACACAGAGGGAGCAGGACGTGCCTCACAGAGCTCCTGCCGGCACTATATCCCAGAGCCATCGGGACCCTCTAGTGTCCGAAAAATAGCAGCTGCGGGGAACAGATTTCACCCCCGCTTGCTAGGCGGAAGACCCCCACATCCGAGGGACATTCGGAAAGCCCCCGGCGAATCACCCGACCCGATCCGCGGAAAAAAAAAGAAGAGAAGAACCGGGACGCGGCCGGGAAGAAAAGGAAAACCCCGAGCCTAAAAGCCACCGGGCCCTTACCTGCCCAGAAGGTCTCCGGTAAGGCGCGCAGACCCGCCAACCCCTTATCGAGGCGCACCGGGAGCACATGAGACGCCGCGGCCTAGGCCACACCTGAGACCGGGGCCTAGATTTCCGGCCGCGAGAGCCGCGACCACCACTGACCGAGCCGAAGGAAGGTGAGAGCCTTGGGGAGCAGTGGAGAGAAACGGGAGCCCCCTCGAGGATAACGAGCCACACCGGGAGGCCACCAGAGAGCCGAGGCCGGGTGGCGGCAGAGGCCGCGGCCCCGCTCCCCAGCAGAGAAGGTCCCCACTTAGCGCCAGGCAGGAAGGGAAGCCTTGGGAGGTGTCCGGACAGCCCGAGAGGCATCCCCGGAGCGGCGACCCCACAGGAGAACGGCCAGAACATCGCGGCCTAGCGGCGCCTGAAGCCACGGCCTAAATTTGCTGCCGTGACATCACAGACAACCCCGCCCACCATAAGAGCCAGGGGGAGGAGCTGAATAGAAGCCACAGCAAAGGAAAACCCCAAAACATCTGCACAGGCACAGTAAAAAGGGTCCCAAAACAAAACCGGGAGCACAGAAGACACAAACCCTCCAAACAAAAGAAACACACAAATAAACAAAAACTGCAGGAAACCATAGCCCTTCCCCGGAAGCCCACTTTAACCACAAACAATACCCACATAAAACAAAGAAATATCAGGACACAAGTGGAGTGGGAAGAAAGAAAACGAGACAGCACTAACAAAAGGAAAAAAACAGGACCTGACATAAGGACACTAGACAAAAAAGACATGAATAAATAAACCTAGGAAAAAAGCCACATCCACAACAAAAACCAAACCGCAATAAAACACCAACAACCCGGATACAGGGAAACAACTTCTAACACAATAAACTCACACAAAACACTTGGCACCGAGAAGTCATTAAAGAAAAATGGACAAATATCTAAACGAAAGAAGCGCAGGCACCCCAGCACGAGCAACACGCCAGTCAAACATAGACAAAACAACCACAGGAGGAAAACAAAAGAATAGACTCGTTAAAAACATCAAGGAAAAAGAGAGTAAGACTGCGCATCAATCTGCATCCCCTCTAAAAAACACCCCACCCCGTACCGCGGTCTCACCAAACCCCGACTACGAAGCAATGGACACTTCTTCTACACAAACTAACGAACAACCAACGAACAACAGTGCGGAAATGACGCAGACGACACTAGTGGCGCAAGAGGTCTCAAAAATGCTTCTCCCTTTATTTGACAACAGACTTGAGGCGCTGCACAAATCCATAAACTCAGCAATGTCACAAATAACAGATAACACCCAAAGGCTGACAGAACTAGAAACAATCCAGCAAAACTCTGGATACAAGACGGTAACAAATCTTTAATATTCAACACACCGGAGGAAGCAAGAAGACATCTACATATGGAGGAAAATGAAGAACAGGGTTGAAACAGCTAAGAAAAAGGAACTGTTTCGTTGCTCTTTACAACAACCCTGATCCAAACATCGTGGATGTGGCACTTGCCACATGAAAGGCGAATTTAATGTTAAAAGCTTATATGTTTATTATCAAGTTTCACATGTTTCTCATGAGGTTTCTTTTTTTGACCCATTTGACCTCTATAAAAAAGACCAATAGGAAGATCGGAGAACCCCGCAGGCACGGCACGACCAGCATTCAGTCACATCCGCGGCTCGCTGGGACCGAGGGATGTGACAACGATAAAGAGAAAAAGTAACGGTAACTATAACCAACACAAACATACCAACATGCCTATAGACACAGAAACAACTGACTATCAAACACCCACCACGATACAAACACTATCCTGGAATGTAGATGGACTAAACACGCCAATTAAACGAAAAAAAGTACTTACACACCTGAAACTATACAAACCCGATATAGTGTTTTTGCAAGAAACACACTGGAAAAAGGAGGGAAGGGGCGAACTAAGAGCACCATGGATAGAAGCATGCTACAAGGCCTCACACACATCGGCGTCACGAGGAGTAGCCACCCTGATCAGGAAAAATATGCCACACACAATACTACAAAACATAGCTGATCCACAGGGCAGATATCTGATAACAAGAATAAATCTGGACGAGCAAATTTATGCCCTGGTGAACATCTATGCTCCCAACACAAATCAATCAACATTCTACACCACATTAATAGAGCAGCTACAACCATATCTAAATGACAGAATAATTATGGGAGGAGATTTCAATAGTACACAAGATGAAGCATTGTACAGAACAGGGCCATCCACCCAAACACTATTAACCACACACGCATTACTAACACTAAAAGAACAACTCAGCGAATGCGATCCATGGCGTCTCCTGAACCCCACCAATAAGGAATACACATGCTGCTCTAACACCTATCACTCATTCTCACGCATCGACTTCTTCTTAATCTCAAACAACATCTTTCAATATCACCACCAATCGGTAATACATCCAATATCCCTTAGTGATCATGCGCCAATAGCAATGAGAATGCAACTGATCGCACCGCAAAGACTAACCAAAATATGGCGCTTCCCCTGATATCTACAGGAGTCAGAAGATTTTAGAACATATATAAAAATTAACTGGAACAACTATGTAGATGACAATAGGGCACACATAGACAATATAAACCTATTTTGGCAAGCCTCAAAGGCAGTAATGAGAGGACACGTTATAAGCTACCTGTCACACAGAAGGAAAAAATTCCAAACCGAATTCGATACACTACACCACTCCCTTCTGACAGCACAAAAAGAGCACATGAACTCACGAGACGATAACTCGTATCAAACTTTCATCACAGCAAAACACTTACTAAACACGTTTGTACACACTCATGCACACTGGCAAACCCAATTAACAAAAAACAAATTTTACAGATGGGGAAACAAGACAGGACGTCTGCTAGGCAACCTGACAAAAGAAAGACAACCACATAAACCGATACTGACTTTAAGACACAACAATGGAGACAACCTCACAACGAGACAGGACGAGATAGCCCAAATATTACAAGAATATTTCGAAGACCTATATAGAGCAGAGCCGACAGACATACAAGACATAAATAACTTCCTAGACTCCGTAAACCTACCAAAACTAACTGAAGAACAAAAATCCTTACTAGACGCTGACATACAGGAAGAAGAAGTATGGGAGGCAATAGCAAAGGCACCAGAGGGAAAAACACCGGGCCCTGACGGATTCTCGACAGAATATTATAAAATATTAACAACAGACATCGTGCCAATACTGACTCAACTCTACAACACAATATACACAAACGACATACAAACAGAAGACCTTGGAAACTCCAGAACGATCCTGCTCCCCAAACCAAACAAGGACACAACAGACCCAAAGTCCTACAGACCAATAGCGCTGCTGAACTGCGATTACAAATTCCTATCCAAGATACTAGCACACAGACTTCAGCAAATTCTTCTGTCCATACTAGACCCAGCACAGAAAGGCTTTACACAAGGGCAAAGTGCCATAAAAAACATCAGAGCCACCATAGCAGCGACGGTCGCAGCACAAAACCCTGAAAGCCAAACAACGATGTTGCTGAGTCTGGACGCAGAAAAAGCTTTTGATAAAATGGCCTGGCCATTCTTAAATATACTGCTAGAAAGACGGGGCTTCGGACAGACATTTATGAACTACATAGACACAACACATACAAACGCTACCACGACCCTCACAATTAATGGACTCAATACCCCCAGAATAGATTTATTTAGAGGGGCTAGACAGGGCTGCCCGCTCTCTCCGCTATTATTTAATTTATCAATAGACCCATTACTCAGATACTTAGCACAGACATCACTCTTCACAGGAGCAAACTGCGGAGACATAAAAATAAAGACAGAAGCATTTGCAGACGACCTGCTCTTGGTGGTAAACAACCCCAGGGAAACACTAACACCTTTAATACAAAATATCGAGAGAATTGGCAAACTCTCAGGATACACTATAAACTTAGACAAAACAGAAGCCCTACTCCTCAGAGGACTGGCCAAACCCCCATGGGCGACGAAATATCCATTCAAATGGGAAAAACACGTTATACAATACCTGGGAATACAAATTACAAGGAACCCTTCCAAACTATACAACACGAACATAGAACCCCACATTAAAAAGCTAGAGACAACCCTGAATACGTTGAAAAACTTCACAATCTCTTTTCTGGGGAGGGCGAGCCTTATAAAAATGATAGAATTCCCACGTCTATTATACATGTTACACTCACTACCCATACTGCTAAAGTTAAAAGACGTACAAAAAATAAACCATCTATATAGGAAATTCATTTCGGGGGGAAAAAGACCGCGTATTGCATTCAAAACACTGAACAAACATAGAGAAAACGGAGGAATCAACCTACCCAATATCCGAGACTACAATGTAGCAGCACAGGCGCGAATCATACATGACTGGATTCACTCCAAGTCATATTTTACAAACAAATCTCTCGAGCAGGAAATGGCTGGCTCAATAAGACTCCAGAATATACTACATAGTGCATATACAGAACTCTGTATATGGGCTATGTAGAAACTAAGAGACTGCTTCTACTACACTTGCTGGTTTCAGGAACAAATGATAACAGGGGACATACCCATATAGGGTGACACACCTAGGTCGTGCCGCAGCCATGTGGGGACTCCACGATTTTGAAGATCTTCAAGGTACAGGTCAGTAGACCAAAAAAAAACATCTGTAGTCATAATGGGTCAAGAGTTTGAATTAATGTATGTAACTTACTTGTTTTAATGTTTTGTTTGTTATGTCTAACATAAAAAATATAAAAAAGACAGGCTATGACAGCACATCCATGTAAAGAGAAGATACCCAACAAATTCACTGTAATGCCAAGTGTTTGACCTGTTCAATAAAGACAAAGTTAAAAAAAAAATATCATCCAGGGGTCTTACAAAAGGATACTTACATCTCATCTCGATACATCTGCTGAAAATCTTCCAGAATTTTTAACTCCAATAATCACAAACTTTCTCTCCGCACTATTAACCCTTTCCAATCCACTGTCTGACCTCTGAAGACATTATGATTTAAGGCTGTACAGCTCCGATGTTGGAAGACATCCGTCGGGGTTCTCTTACTGTATATTTCTAGCCTCTCTGCTGTCGGAGCTTATCCAACGTGTCACCTCATGCAGTACTGGCTTTAGCCAGCATATAGCGCCATTGTATAACAGCAGAAAAAGAGTAAGCCCCCTAGGAAAACCAGGATACAAATTGGATTGGAAAGGGTTAAAGAGATAATAGGTTAGTGCAAATCTAGGTGTCTGGTTGGCCATTATTATATATAGGACTGGACATTACACATAATACCATTATATCATAAATCATTGTGGGCTCTTATCATTTCTGTGTTGCCCTTTCCACATAGTCAGGACGTTTTCAGTCCCCCAAACCCCCCAAATAGTACAGATAGCACAAACATTAACATACTCAACGCATGAACCCGATGCTCGGACTCAGTAAGAAAACATCACAATGCATTATGGGCTTTAAAAAGAATGGATCAGGTGTGATATCCCACCACTTCCACCACAATAGCAGATGAAGTCAGATCTTCGTCCTACAGTCCAACTATAGATTACAGTCAAATAAACGCTAATCACAGAAAAGAAAGCATTTGTTTCATTGGTTCCAGCAATATGGGATCAAGTTGATCTGTTCTTTCTATCGGCCATCGTAACTCACTTTAGTTACGAAACCTAATAGATCTCCGGAACAATCTGCAGCAAACACAATGGATTTTGATGCAGATTTTGATAAGGATTTTCTACCGCCAAAAAATTTGTATTAAAACCGCCGTGTGTGAATTCAACCTAAGTCCGCTGTCACACACACAGCTTTTTACCGTGATTTGCGTAGCGTCCCGAGCGCCGCACTAACCACGGTACAATGCTCCAATTGATTTTAATGGGGCTTCTCAGACCTGCGCAGTCTGTTCTATTTTTCAGCGGTTTTGCATTTTTTGATGCACCCACAATGATGGGGTGCATTAAAAATGGCTGTCAAATGCTGTGATAAGGATTCAAAAACGCCATAAAATGCCGCAGTTCTGAGTGATGGTTAACTGAACGTATGTGTGAGAGCGGCCTCATAGAATCTGAATCATCCATAGCATAAAAATCCAATAAAGGATTATATAATTATGCAATAGGCGACATAAATATCAGCAGACGAGCGCAATACCCGATTCTAGACATATATGAAAACTGTTATGCCCCAAGGCAATGGGAAGTAACAGATCCGACCATAATCCGTGCCGGGAGCCCAACCCTACCTGCTGGCATCACCAACCGGTGATCTACCTCCCAATATCTGTACCCCGTAAACCATTAGTATACTCCGGACTTATCACATGGAATTACTGGATGATGGGCAGAAGAACCACTAACAGCTCCGCTGATACCAAACCCCGACCTCACAGCTGGCAGACCGCCCACTGACTGCTAAACCGCCATCAGCATGGGGAAACAGCAGGAATCATACAGTTTACATATTAACCCATTCATCTCTATAGGAGTCTGCACAGCCTTCTGAAAAGAGGTAAACTTGCACTGTGCAGACTTTACCGAAGGTGCTTCAGGAGAAGGGGAGCAGGTAAGTATGACAAGAGGCTCCCGGGACTCCAGGCCACCTAAACTAGATGCCCCAGAACTTAGTTTAGGCACTCTGTGCTGCCAGATGACATGATGACCACTGGCGTATGGTGAGGGGAAGCAGGGGTCACAACGGCAACCGAGCCCTTGCGCTAGGGGCCCAGGGGCCCCGCCATATTCAATATGCACTGTGCGTGCATTACCGGCGCTGTTGGCCGCATGATGGCTGAGAAGGGAGAGGAGAGGAGAGAGACGGGAGGCAGCGCCGCAGGTCGGCAAGAGCAGAGGGGAGGGCTGTTACACGTGGAGTCGGCAGCCAATTACAGGCTGCAGACTCCCACGGCACGCGGCCCTTCCACTGATAGGCTGCAGCTGTGAGTGGTCACAGCTGCAGTCTATCAGTCTCTGCAGGCCAGCGATTACCAGGGGGAGGGGCTAGTGTGGCTCTACTCACCTTCGGAGCGCTGGATGCACAGCCGGTACAAGAGAGTGCAGGAGGACCTGTGGCTGCAGATCACATGACCAGGCTCTGGTCATGTGATCAAAGGACAGGACTTTCATTTACAGGCTGCCCAAAGACTGCTGCAGAGGTGAGTAGAGGAGGAATTGTAATTATATATGTATAGCTTGTATAAGTTATACGAGCTGTGTATATATAATTATATACAGGAGATACACAAGTTATACCAGCATCGGACATACCACTATATACAGGGATGTAGGGGGATATACATCCTGTATATAGTGATATATACCATGCTGGTGTAACCTGTGTATCTCCTATATATATATATATATATATATATATATATATATATATATATATATATATATATATATATTTATATATATACACAGCTGGTAGAAGCTCTACAGCCTGTATATAGTGATATAGACCATGCTGGTGTACCCTGGCCCAGTTTATATCAGCATGCTCTATTGCTCTAGATGTATAACATATCAGCAGTACATGTATAAATATATACAGAAGATATCCAATTTTGGGAGGTTTCACATCTGCACTGGGGAATTCCGCTTTCCTTTTCTGTTTGGGGAGCAGGAAAGGGGAATCCCTGCGGAAGAACGATCCGTCTGTGGACAGAACCGAATAGTGCTGGAAGGACTCCATATATAAGTTATACCTCTCCTGTATATAATTATATATGTACAGCTAGTATAAGTTATACCTCTCCTTTATATAATTATATATGTACAGCTGGTATAACCTGGGTATATAATTATATATGTACAGCTCGTATAGCCTGGGTATATACTGTATATAATTATATATGTATAGCTGGTATAACCTGGGTATATACTGTATATTTGAACACTTTACACACAACTGAAAAACACATCAGAAACCAGCATGTAGTTTAAAAACAGCATGTATTGTTTGAATCCACGTGCGGTTTATAATAGTGCATGTGGTTTTTGGATGTGATTTTAATTGTGGTTTAAAAATGCAACAAAATACATGAACACAGTCTTAGGCCGGCTGTACACAACCGGGTCGGATTCTGCATGCTATATAAACCTTCCATCATTTATGGAGATGCTGCTATTTCCTGGATGACATGTAGGGTCAATATAACGTTTCCCACATAAATCCATATTCAGGACTGAAGCCTGCAAGCGTCATTGTGTCGGGGACATCCTGATTTCTTCGGTATGACAAGCTGCGCCCTCCCAGCTCCTCCCATTATATGACATAATTTCACCTAATATAATGGGATAGGATTGAGGCCATAATCTTCCCTGGTATAAATGGCTGGCGGGGTAAGGGGGATCCAGATTGGACTGTTTATAATGATAAAGATCACCTGCAGCAGCCACGTCAATTATGCAAGAGCGATCCTTCAGTGTTGATGAGTTCTAAACCATCAAGGGAACCATCACCCCCAAATACCTCAAAGATGCATTTGATGATATATCTTGTAGGGGAGCATTCGAGGGGTGTAATGGGGTCAGTGTAAAACAAAAAAGATTTCTGACAATGATCTTATAGGCTAGAAAAAAGTCAGATTTGAAAAAAAACTCCTAATTATCCTAGAGATGTCGGAAGTGATGCTTCCTGCTTATAAGCGTAGAGGGAGACCTTTCTTGGTTCTGTCCATATATAAAGCTGTCTATCCTATTTTCCAAGGCCAGGGGTTCAATAGCCAAAGCAAATAACAGAAGGGACCAGATGCAGCTCTGATGGGTCCCTCTAGTTCAATTAAAGGAGGCAGAAATTCTCCATTAATTATCACTCAAGCCTACAAGTCAGCGAATAGTAGCGTCATCTAGGACGTGAAATTCTTCCATTTGAGGCATTAAGTAAAATAACTGAATGGTCACATTTATTATGATGGTCGACTTGTAGGTTCAGTAACAATACTGAATATTACCATTAAGGCTGGCTGCACATGAACAGATTTGCATTACGTAATCCGTGGTTGGTGTCCACACCGCGCATTCACAGCAAATACCGTTTATAACATGTTATGCAAAATCCATTTTTTCTATACACTCAGGAAACTTAATTAAAGTCAATAATAGCTGTCTGACCCACAGCTCATCCGCAATTGACATGTGACTGATGAATCTGACAAGCAAAACAGTCCACAAGGAGTTAACGGGCAGGTAGTGACAGTGTTCAGACCTGCACTTATATTACAACTTGAGTATAAAACACTTTGCATCTCTTTTGTTTCTTTTATAAACACTTCCCAGTATTACATGTAACAAAGTAACCACCTGCCCCCCTGTGTGCCAAAGACCATTATTCTCTGAGGGCCTGGAGATCAGATTGGGGGACAGAGAAGCGGAATGCAGACACATGCCGCCAACAAACCAAATGATGTTTTGGGGGCTCTTGGCCGTGTGCCCTCCACCTACATTTATAGCCAGAAAAGGATATAATAATCATCAAACATGAAAACACTCCATATTATAAATCTTCCATTCGGCCACATTTCTCTAAAACCACAGAATGTCTTTACTGCTCTTTATAAAATAAAAGCCTTCTGTAATTAGCTGCAAATACAATTTCTGATTTCTTTACAAAACACCTTCATGTTACAGATCTCATTCAGACCCCTAGGGGAGGCTGTTTCCAAATGATGTATCCAAAACGTTCCTCTCTGAAGAAGTCGCCTTTTCCTCTCTCCTATATCCCTGCTATACGCTTCCTCTAATATCATCCATTGTGAATCATATACTTTATGCTCTCGTTCAAAAATATATTGAGCGGCTCCTGTTTCACCCAAATGCTTCCCTTGTTCTTCCTTTAATTCCTCCTGCCCCCCTTCCCTCTGATCAGACATTTACTAGCTGACCTATATTTATTATGGCGGTATTGAGCTGCCCTACCGGTCCGTCCCACATATACTTTCCCACACAGACAACTATAGACATACGATTCCTGAACAATTACCTGGAACATCTCCTTTCATGTTCATTTTATGACCCTTCATGTAAAACCGCTTTTAATATCCCAGCAATCCTGGCAGCATAGTAGGGAAATGAACCGTGTTTTGGGGTCTTAACTAGAGATGAGCGAATGTACTCGTCCGAGCTTGATACTCGTTCGAGTATTAGCGTGTTCGAGATGCTCGTTACTCGTGACGAGTACCACGCGATGTTCGGGTTACTTTCACTTTCATCTCTGAGACGTTAGCGCGCTTTTCTGGCCAATAGAAAGACAGGGAAGGCATTACAACTTCCCCCTGCGGCATTCAAGCCCTATATCACCCCCCTGCAGTGAGTGGCTGGGGAGATCAGGTGTCACCCGAGTATATAAATCGGGCCCTCCCGCGGCTCGCCACAGATGCATTCTGACATAGGTCAGGGAAAGTGCTGCTGATGCTGGAGCTGCTATAGGGAGAGTGTTAGGAGTGATTTTAGGCTTCAAGAACCCCAACGGTCCTTCTTAGGGCCACATCTGACCATGTGCAGTACTGTTGAGGCTGCTTTTAGCAGTGTTGCACCTTTTTTTTTTTTTGTATATCGGCCGTGCAGAGCATTGCGTCCTCAGTCTGCAGTAATTTTACATAGTATAGGGCCAGTAGTGCTGAGGCAGGGACAGTGAAAAACGTGAAAGACATATACTGTCTATATAGGCAGTGGGCTTTTCCAAAAAAATTTGGGACAAAAAAATCTATTTGGGCTGCCTGTGACCGTCCTGACTGTACTGCGTCTCTGCTGGGGGTAGTAGTCCTAATTAATACGCAGCCAGCTAAGTGTTACAGCAGGCTTGCGCAAAATTCTTTCCTGGCTCTGTGTTGCCCGTTACATCATTGCTGTCATCCTGTCCAGAGGGAAACAGTCTGCACTGCAGTAATTTTACATAGTATAGGGCCAGTAGTGCTGAGGCAGGGACAGTGAAAAACGTGAAAGACATATACTGTCTATATAGGCAGTGGGCTTTTCCCAAAAAATTTGGGACAAAAAAATCTATTTGGGCTGCTTGTGACCATCCTGACTGTACTGCGTCTCTGCTGGGGGTAGTAGTCCTAATTAATACGCAGCCAGCTAAGTGTTACAGCAGGCTTGTGCAAAATTCTTTCCTGGCTCTGCGTTGCCCGTTACATCATTGCTGTCATCCTGTCTAGAGGGAAACAGTCTGCACTGCAGTAATTTTACATAGTATAGGGCCAGTAGTGCTGAGGCAGGGACAGTGAAAAACGTGATAGACATATACTGTCTATATAGGTAGTGGGCTTTTCCAAAAAAATTTGGGCTAAAAAAATATATTTGGGCTACCTGTGACCGTCCTGACTGTACTGCGTCTCTGCTGGGGGTAGTAGTCGTAATTAATACGCAGCCAGCTAAGTGTTACAGCGGGCTTGTGCAAAATTCTTTCCTGGCTCTACTGTGCGTTCCGTAAGCGAAGTCAGCCTCCAACCACAGGCCAATGAGCGGCACATTTAATTACAGCGTTCTGTTTCTGCACTACTGGTAATACACCATGCTGAGGGGTAGGGGTAGGCCTAGAGGACGTGGACGCGGGCGAGGACGCGGAGGCCCAAGTCAGGGTGTGGGCACAGGCCGAGCTCCTGATCCAGGTGTATCGCAGCCGACTGCTGCGGGATTAGGAGAAAGGCACGTTTCTGGCGTCCCCACATTCATCTCACAATTAATGGGTCCACGCGGTAGACCTTTATTAGAAAATGAGCAGCGTGAGCAGGTCCTGTCGTGGATGGCAGAAAGTGCATCCAGCAATCTATCGACCACCCAGAGTTCTGCGCCGTTCACTGCTGCAACTCTGAATCCTCTGGCTGCTGCTCCTCCTTCCTCCCAGCCTCCTCACTCCATTACAATGACACATTCTGAGAAGCAGGCAGACTCCCAGGAACTGTTCTCGGGCCCCTGCCCAGAATGGGCAGCAATGGTTCCTCTCCCACCGGAGGAGTTTGTCGTGACCGATGCCCAACCTTTGGAAAGTTCCCGGGGTCCGGGAGATGAGGCTGGGGACTTCCAGCAACTGTCTCAAGAGCTTTCAGTGGGTGAGGAGGACGATGACGATAAGACACAGTTATCTATCACTCAGGTAGTAGTAATTGGAGTAAGTCCGAGGGAGGAGCGCACAGAGGATTCGGAGGAAGAGCAGCAGGATGATGAGGTGACTGACCCCACCTGGTTTGCTAAGCCTACTGAGGACAGGTCTTCCGAGGGGGAGGCAAGTGCAGCAGCAGGGCAGGTTGGAAGAGCCAGTGCGGTGGCCAGGGGTAGAGGCAGGGCCAGACCGAATAATCCACCAACTGTTTCCCAAAGCGCCCCCTCGCGCCATGCCACCCTGCAGAGGCCGAGGTGCTGAAAGGTCTGGCAGTTTTTCACTGAGAGTGCAGACGACCGACGAACAATGGTGTGCAACCTTTGTCGCGCCAAGATCAGCCGGGGAGCCACCACCACCAGCATGCGCAGACATATGATGGCCAAGCACCCCACAAGGTGGGACGAAGGCCGTTCACCGCCTCCGGTTTGCACCACTGCCTCTCCCCCTGTGCCCCAACCTGCCACTGAGATCCAACCCCCCTCTCAGGACACAGGCACTACCGTCTCCTGGCCTGCACCCACACCCTCACCTCCGCTGTCCTCGGCCCCATCCACCAATGTCTCTCAGCGCAGCGTCCAGCCGTCGCTAGCGCAAGTGTTTGAGCGCAAGCGCAAGTACGCCGCCACGCACCCGCACGCTCAAGCGTTAAACGTGCACATAGCCAAATTGATCAGCCTGGAGATGCTGCCGTATAGGCTTGTGGAAACGGAGGCTTTCAAAAGCATGATGGCGGCGGCGGCCCCGTGCTACTCGGTTCCCAGTCGCCGCTACTTTTCCCGATGTGCCGTCCCAGCCCTGCACGACCACGTCTCCCGCAACATTGTACGCGCCCTCACCAACGCGGTTACTGCCAAGGTCCACTTAACAACGGACACGTGGACAAGCACAGGCGGGCAGGGCCACTATATCTCCCTGATGGCACATTGGGTGAATTTTGTGGAGGCTGGGACAGAGTCAGAGCCTGGGACCGCTCACGTCCTACCCACCCCCAGAATTGCGGGCCCCAGCTCGGTGGTGGTATCTGCGGCGGTGTATGCTTCCTCCACTAAACCACCCTCCTCCTCCTCCTCCTACGCAACCTCTGTCTCGCAATCAAGATGTGTCAGCAGCAGCACGTCGCCAGCAGTCGGTGTCGCGCGGCGTGGCAGCACAGCGGTGGGCAAGCGTCAGCAGGCCGTGCTGAAACTACTCAGCTTAGGAGAGAAGAGGCACACGGCCCACGAACTGCTGCAGGGTCTGACAGAGCAGACCGACCGCTGGCTTTCGCCGCTGAGCCTCCAACCGGGCATGGTCGTGTGTGACAACGGCCGTAACCTGGTGGCGGCTCTGCAGCTCAGCAGCCTCACGCACGTGCCATGCCTGGCCCACGTCTTTAATTTGGTGGTTCAGCGCTTTCTGAAAAGCTACCAACGCTTGTCAGACCTGCTCGGAAAGGTCCGCCGGCTCTGCGCACATTTCCGCAAGTCCCACACGGACGCTGCCACCCTGCAACAGCGGTTTAATCTGCCAGTGCACCGACTGCTGTGCGACGTGCCCACACGGTGGAACTCTACGCTCCACATGTTGGCCAGACTCTATGAGCAGCGTAGAGCTATAGTGGAATACCAACTCCAACATGGGCGGCGCAGTGGGAGTCAGCCTCCTCAATTCTTTACAGAAGAGTGGGCCTGGTTGGCAGACATCTGCCAGGTCCTTGGAAACTTTGAGGAGTCTACCCAGATAGTGAGCGGCGATGCTGCAATCATTAGCGTCACCATTCCTCTGCTATGCCTCTTGAGAAGTTCCCTGCAAAGCATAAAGGCAGACGCTTTGCGCTCGGAAACGGAGGCGGGGGAAGACAGTATGTCGCTGGATAGTCAGAGCACCCTCATGTCTATATCTCAGCGCGTTGAGGAGGAGGAGGAGGTGGAGGAGCATGAGGAGGAGGGGGAAGAAACAGCTTGGCCCACTGCTGAGGGTACCCATGCTGCTTGCCTCATCCTTTCAGCGTGTATGGCCTGAGGAGGAGGAGGAGGAGGATCCTGAAAGTGATCTTCCTAGTGAGGACAGCCATGTGTTGCGTACAGGTACCCTGGCACACATGGCTGACTTCATGTTAGGATGCCTTTCTCGTGACCCTCGCGTTACACGCATTCTGGGCACTACGGATTACTGGGTGTACACACTGCTCGACCCACGGTATAAGGAGAACCTTTCCACTCTCATACCCGAAGAGGAAAGGGGTTCGAGAGTGATGCTATACCACAGGACCCTGGCGGACAAGCTGATGGTAAAATTCCCATCCGACAGCGCTAGTGGCAGAAGGCGCAGTTCCGAGGGCCAGGTAGCAGGGGAGGTGCGGAGATCAGGCAGCATGTACAGCACAGGCAGGGGAACACTCTCTAAGGCCTTTGACAGCTTTCTGGCTCCCCAGTCAAGGCTGAGTCGGCAGGAGCACTGTAAAAGGATGGTGAGGGAGTACGTAGCCGATCGCACGACCATCCTCCGTGACGCCTCTGCCCCCTACAACTACTGGGTGTCGAAGCTGGACACGTGGCCTGAACTCGCGCTCTATGCCCTGGAGGTGCTTGCTTGTCTTGCGGCTAGCGTCTTGTCAGAGAGGGTGTTTAGTGCAGCTGGGGGAATCATCACGGATAAGCGTACCCGCCTGTCAACTGACAGTGCCGACAGGCTTACACTCATAAAGATGAACAAAGCCTGGATTTCCCCAGACTTTTCTTCTCCACCAGCGGACAGCAGCGATACCTAAACAATACGTAGGCTGCACCCGCGGATGGAAGCATCGTTCTCTATCACCATCAAAAACAGGGAACTTTTAGCTTCATCAATCTGTGTATTATATTCATCCTCCTCCTCCTGCTCCTCCTCCTGAAACCTCACGTAATCAAGCCGAACGGGCAATTTTTCTTAAGCCCACAAGGCTCAGTCATATAACTTTTGTAAACAATGTTTATACGTTTCAATTCTCAATTGAATAAAGCATTGAAACTTGCACCTGAACCAATTTTTATTTTAACTGGGCTGCCTACAGGCCTAGTTACAAATTAAGCCACATTAACCAAAGCGATTAATGGGTTTCACCTGCCCTCTTGGTTGGGCATGGGCAATTTTTCTGAAGTACATTTGTACTGTTGGTACACCAATTTTTGGGGGCCCTCGCTTACATTGTAATCCTAGTAATTTTTAGCCCACCTGCATTAAAGCTGACGTTACCTCAGCTGTGATGGGCAATGCAATGGGATATATTTATGTACCGCCGGTGGGTTCCAGGGAGCCACCCATGCTGTGTGTCCACAGGGACTTCACATTAGGGATTTGTACCTGCCAGTGTCTATGTATTAAAAACCCCGGTCAGACTGGGGCATGCAGTGTGGGCCGAAGACCACCTGCATTTAATCAGACGCTACCTCAGCTGTGATGGGCAATGCAATGGGATATATTTATGTACCGCCGGTGGCTTCCTGGGACCCACCCATGCTGTCGGTCCACACGGAGTTGTAACTGCATGTGTCCACTTCTAAAGAACCCCAGTCTGACTGGGGCATGCAGTGTGGGCCGAAACCCACCTGCATTTAACATGACATTACCTCAGCTGTGATGGGCAATGCAATGGGATATATTTATGTACCGCCGGTGGGTTCCAGGGAGCCACCCATGCTGTGGGTGCACACAGAATTCCCATTGCGGAGTTGTACCTGCCTGTGACTATTTATAAAAAAACGCGGTCTGACTGGGGCATGCAGACACCTTGACAGAATGAATAGTGTGTGGCACATAGGTTCCCCATTCCTATGCCCACGTGTGCAGCTCCAGATGGAGGTGGCACAGGATTGGATTTCTCATTGCTTCTGTACAGCATTGTGGGCTATCGCCCCGCCCCTTTTAAAGAGGGTCGCTGCCTAGCCGTGCCAACACTCTGCAGTGTGTGCCTGCGGTTCCTCCTCATGGAAGACGCACTTATAAATACACATGAGGGTGGTGTCGCATGAGGGCAGCTGAAGGCTGCGCAGGGACAATTTGGTGTGCGCTGTGGACACTGGGTCGTGCAGGGGGGGGTTGGGCAGCATGTAACCCAGGAGAAGTGGCAGCGGAGTGTCATGCAGGCAGTGATTGTGCTTTGTTGGAGGTAGTGTGGTGCTTAGCTAAGGTATGCATTGCTAATGAGGGCTTTTCAGAAGTAAAAATTGTTGGGAGGGGGGGGCCCACTCTTGCCGCTATTGTGGCTTACTAGTGGGACCTGGGAACTTGAGATGCAGCCCAACATGTAGCCCCTCGCCTGCCCTATCCGTTTCTGTGTCGTTCCCATCACTTTCTTGAATTGCCCAGATTTTCACAAATGGAAACCTTAGCGGGCATCGGCGATATACAAAAATGCTCGGGTCGCCCATTGACTTCAATGGGGTTCGTTACTCGAAACGAACCCTCGAGCATCGCGAAAATTTCGTCCCAAGTAACGAGCACCCGAGCATTTTGGTGCTCGCTCATCTCTAGTCTTAACCCCTTAAGGACCAAGCTGTTTTGTACCTTAAGGACCAGACACTTTTTAGGGATTTTACCCATGTGGCGGTTTTACTGCCATATTTTGTTTCCTTTAGCTACCAAAATTATTTTTGTTGCATTTTTTTTCCGTGACATATAGGGCGTTTTTTTTTTTCAATATATTTTTCAGACTTTTTTCTGTTTTTCTTTTTTTTAGTTTTATTGGGGGTAAAAAGCTAAAAAAAATGATTTTTTTTTAACATTTATAGTTTTTTTTAAAAAGTATATTTATGCTAAAATATAATATGGAAACAGGTTCCTCTATTTGTTTCGGACATTTTGATATATAATATGTATGGTTTAGGTTTACAGGGCGCATACGGTGACGGTTTGGGTTGGCGTCGGCTTTGGGTTATTTTCTTTCTTACGTATAGATTGTTGTTGTATTATGTAATTTTTATTTACTAATGTATGTAATCATATTTTTTTTACTATCTATGTCCCCCATGATGTCATATAAGACCTCTATTCTTTTTTTTTTCTTTAATTTGGCATTTTCCCACTGTAGCTGGGGCATCCATAGGAACCCCAGTTATAGGGGAAAGCAACCCCTGTAGTGACAACAGTCACTGGCAGAGCTGGCCAGGGTCTAGTATGACCCTCCAGCTCTGCTGTAGCAGGGAACAGCGGCGGTCACATGGCCCCCTGGCTCCTGTAATGCAAGAAACCCTTCCACTTTCACTCTCCAGTACACAGTGCTCATTGAGTGCTGTGTACTCGGAGAAGGAAAAGCAGGAAGGGTTAAGAACCCCTCCTGCCTTCTCCATCGGGTTATCAGCTGTCGCTAACAGCTGATAACCCGTCCTGTCTCCGATTGATTGCAGAGCCAGGAGGCTTAAAGCTCCGCTGTAATTTTACTATCGGCGGGGTTTTAAGCCCAGGACCAAGCGCCGTATATTTAACACGCCTGGTCCTTAATAAGTTAAACAAAAGTTTGATTAGAAGCTTTACTAGGAAACACATCTGAATGTATCAAATTATCAGTCAACAATTTACCTTTTTTTTTATATATATAAATCTAGGTTTTTCTTGGAATACAAAAAAAAAATATTTGGGGTCCAACTTCAATATCCCCCAACATTTTCCAATTGTCATAAGCAGATACGAAAGATGTCCTATCATCTGCTTTTCCCTTCCATTATCTAATAATTCAGATGGAATCATACATCCTCCTTCTCTCCCCGTTCTTCTCACTAGAGCGTCAGTATTATCTCCAGCCACAAATGTTTTTACCAATTCCTCTATCTATATCCAGCAGTTCGCATTATTACTACAAGTACGTCGTAATCTAATAAATTGCCCCTTCAGTATCCCGTTAAAAAACTGAGGGGCATGAAAACTCTCCCATCTGAACAATTTTTTCCATTTGTCTCCTTTTTATACAGTCTTTGTCAAAAAAAGAAATCAAGCCCCTAGAACAGTGGTGGTGAACCTATTGCAAGCATGCTAGAGGTGGCACGCAGAGCCCTCCCTGCGGGCACGTGCCACCGTTCGCCGCTCAACACATTAGTGAATACCGGCAGAGGCCACGGCTCTCCCGCCCGTATTCACTCAGCTGCGCTGCTAGCGGCTCTAATTCCGGGCCCACACTGTGACGTCAGTGTGCAGACGGGATCCTCCTCCCCTCACGTCCTCTCTTAAGTTCCACAAGAGCAGGGGGAGAAGGTGTCAGGCAGCACACTGACGTCACAGTGTGCACCCAGGATCAGTGCCAACAGCAGCGCCAAGCACAGGAGCAGTGGAGCTTCTACAAGGAGGAAGGGGTAAGTACGTTGGTCTCGGGGGGGGGGGCTATTACTACTGGGAGCCACTATAGGATGTTACTATTACTACTGGGCCACTGTGGTATGTCATTATTACTACAGGGCTGCTGTGGGATGTCACTATTATTATTGGGGCCACTGTGGGATGTGACTATTATATCGGTGGTCGCTGTGGAATGTCACTATTATACTGGGGGCTGCTGTGGGATGTCACTATTACTGCTGGGGGCCGCAGTGGGATGTCACTATTACTACAGGGCTGCTGTGGGATGTCACTATTACTACTGGGGCCACTGTGGGATGTGACTATTACTACTGGGGCCACTGTGGGATGTTACTATTATATTAGTGGTCGCTGTGGGATGTCACTATTTTACTGGGGGCTGCTGTGGAATGTCACCATTACTGCTGGGGGCCGCAGTGGGATGTCACTATTACTGCTGGGGGCCACAGTGAGATGTCACTATTATACTGGGGGCCGCTGTGGGATGTCACTAATACCACAGGGGTTGCTGTGGGGGGTCACTATTACTGCTAGGATATGTTTACATGTAGCGGAAATGGGCAGGGCTGTTTCAAAATAGACAGCGTGCAGATTACATTTTGCAGCATTTCCACATCCAAAAAGCAGTCAAAATCTGTCTATTTTGAAGTGACCCTGTCCTTTTAAGAACGACAGGGGTAAAATCATATGTCGTGATAAGCCCCGCCCCCCTGACGTGTTGGCACTTTGTGATAAAAAAAGTTGGTTGTGGGTTGCAGCTTGGGCACTTGGTTTCTAGGGGTTTCGCCATCAGTGCTCTAGAAGAAGTTGTTGTTTTGCTGCAAAACTCAGAAGGCAGTTCCATCTCAGGCAGATATACAAATGATGAGAGTTGTGGTGTGATTAGATGAATGGTCTTGTCATCTGAGACCCTAAAATTGGTTCCTCTTCGGCCTATAAAAGGCTCTCGGAGACTCCTTGTGTGTAGCAGACGTCTTCTTCCGCCTGAGTAGAGCTTGTTGACCACTAGACATGTCTCTAAGATGCAATCAGAGAGATTTTGTCTAGTTAACAAAGTTGGAGAGGGGGCGTATTATTGGAATGTGAGAAGCTATATGATCGTATTGACGAATTGCCCACCACCATCTGTTCTGACCAGACTGTTAGAAGGTGTTGGGACCAGCGGATGCATGAGGACACACAAGGGGACCAGGCTCAGGACACCCTCGAACGGTCCACCATCATAGAGGATCATCTGGTTGTCCGAAAAGCAAGTAGCTCCAACTGTTTCATTGTCCGCCATCCAGAGGCAGGTGGCACCATTGTTGCAGTCCCCCATGTCTGTCAGAACCATTTCCAGGCTCTAGGCTAAAGGACATTTGGTCTGATGGCACCCATTCATGCACTGCCTTTGTGACCCACCGTTGCCTACATTTTCAGTGGTGTTGGGAATGATGAAACTGGACTGCTAAAGAGTGGAAGCAGGTTGTCTTCAGTGATGAATTCAGGTTTAGTTTGGGCGCTGACGATGGCCATGTTCGTATCTGGAAATCTTGGTGTGAGCACCTCAATCCTGCCTTTGCTGTACATCGGCACACTGCCCACTGCTAGTGTGACGGTCTGAGAGGGCTATCACATACGACAGTCAGTAACCCCAAGTAGTGGTACGAGGAACAATGACAGCTCAGCGATATGTTCAGGACATCCTGCAGCCACATATTTTCCTCTCATGGTGGCTTCCAAGAGGCAGCAGGATAATGCTCGGCCGCACACACAAGGGGGTCACAGGAAGCCCCCACAACATTGTCACACTTCCATGGCCCAATTTATCACCAATATAATATGTATGGTACCACCAAAGATGCCAACTTCGACAGCTTACGAGTTTATACGATCTAGAGGCTCAGTTACTGCCAATATGGAGCGATATGCTGCAGGATACCATACGGAACCTGTAGACCCCCATGTTTACCCATATCACATCTTGCATCCAAGCTAGAGAAGGTACAACAGGGTACTAGAGCCTCCATGCCCGCCTGTATCACATCTTGTATCCAAGCTACGGATGGTACAAGAGGGTACTAGAGACTCCATGGCCACCTGTATCACTTCTTGTATCAAAGCTAGGGGTGGTATGACAGGGTACTAGAGACTCCATGCCCACTTGTATCGCATCTTGTATCTAAGCTATAGGCGGTACAACAGGGTACAAGAGCCTCCATGCCCATGCGTATAACATCTTGTATCCAAGCTAGAAGCGGCCCAACAGGGTAGTAGAGCCTCCATGCCTGCCTGTATTACATCTTGTATCCAAGCTAGAGGCAGTACAACAGGGTACTAGAGCCTCCATGCCCACCTGTATCACATCTTGTATCCAAGCTATGGGTGGTACAACGGGGTACTACAGCCTCCATGCCCGCCTGTGTCACATCTTGTGTCCAAGTTGCACTGCTAAACTCCCTCCCACTCTCTGTGCCGGTATCTCCCAAAGTTTTTTATTGGAGCTTACATTGCTGCTGGCAAGGGGTGGGGGAGGAAGTTTAACAGCTCGAGCCACTTCTAAACTATGTCAGCTGGCTCTATTGAGCCATTTGAAAGATTTCTCCCCAACTGACAGAATTCCTGGATGCGGCGTACAAATGCCGCACCCGGATTTGTAAAGCCGGCGCTTGAATGAAATCACTCGATGAGCCAATCACAGTGCGCTTTGCTGAAGGCGGGGTATTCAAAGCCCCGTCACCAAGGAGAAGCTCAGCTGTGAGACGGGGAGGACACAGCTTGCCGCAGCCCTGCTAGAGACTATCGGGTGGATTTGGGACGCTGCGGACCAGGTGAGTATAGATTTTTTTTTTAATAAAGGTTAGCTAGGTCCTATAATCAGGGTAGGTCATATTTTCGGGGAAACACGGTACAAGATTGCATGCAGTACATGGTACATACCTCGTTGTACCGCATTTACGGCTCCTCTGCTCTCATCCTCGCGTCCTGACACTGTCACCACAATGCCGGCCAGACATCCATCCTGACCGCCACACATCACACACGCACAACTCCCCTACATCCATCCTGATCCCCAGACATCACACACAGCTCTGCTACATGCATCCTGATCCCAAAACATCACACACACAACTCTGCTACATCATCCTGACCCCCACAGATTACACACACTGCTCCGCTACACTCATCCTGATCCCTGGACATCACACACAGCTCCGCTACATCCATCCTGATCCGCAGACATCACACACACAACTTCACTACATCCATCCTGATCCCCAGACATCACACACATAGCTCTGCTACATCCATCCTGATCCCCAGAAATCACACACACCTCTAGTTCATCGATCCTAATCCCCAGATATCACACACACAGCTCCGCTACATCCATCCTGTTCCCCACACATCACACACAGATCAGCTACAACCATCCTGATCCCCAGACATAGCACACAGCTCTACTCCATCCATCCTGATTCCCAGACATCACACACAGCTCTACTCCATCCATCCTGATCTCCAGACATCACACACAGCTCCACTACATCATCCTGTGGGAGGAGGGGCGGCGATGCTGTCACTGTACTTGTGTGGGGGAGGGGTGGGGGTGCTGTCACAGTACTTGTGTGGGGGAGGGGAAGGGGGTGATGTCACTGAACTTGTGGGGGGAGGGGCGGGGATGCTGTCACTGTACTTGTGGGGGGGAGGGGCAGGGGTGCTGTCACTGTACTTTTGAGGGGGGTGCTCCAACACAAAAAGAGCAGGCAGGCAGCACTAGGGAATCAACATCTCAATCTAGACACTCTTGTAAAAATTCCAGCTTTATTTTCAAATGTCAGACATGTTCAGACGCGAGGTTTCGATCATTGTGCTATGGTCTTTGTCAAACTCAGGGGGGTGCTGTCACTGTATTTGTGTGGGGGAGGGGTGGTAGGTGCTGTCACTGTACTTGTGTGCGTGGTGGGGTGCTGTCACTGTACTTATGTGGGGGAGGGGCAGAGGGTGCTGTCACTGAACTTGCAGGGGGGAGGGGTGGGGGTGCTGTCACTGCACTTCTGTGTGTGTGTGGGAGGGGGGTGCTGTCAATGTACCTGTGTGCATGGGAGGGTGCTGTCACTGTACTTGTGTGTGGGAAGTTTGGGGGTTGCTGTCACTGTAGTTGTGTCGGGGAGGAGCGAGGGGTGCTGTCACTGAACTTGTGGGGGGAAGGGGCGGGGGTGCTGTCACTGTACTTGTGTGTGTGTGTGTGGGTGCTGTCACTGTACTTGTGTGGTGTAGAGGCAGGGGGGTGCTGTCACTGTACTTGTGGGGGAAGGGGCAGGTGGTTCTGTCTCTGTACATGTGTGTGTGTGTGTGTGTGTGTGTGTGTGTGCTGTCAATGTATTTGTGGGAGGAAGCGGCAGGGGGCTCTGCCACTGTGCTTGTGGGGGGAGAGGTGGGGGGTTTCTGTCACAGTACTTGTGTGGGGGAGGGGGTTGCTGTGTCTGAACTTGTGGGGGTAGTGGTGGGGGGGGTGCTGTCACTGTACGTGTGTGGGGGGGGTGCTGTCAATGTACTTGTGTGAGGGAGGCGCAGAGGGTGATGTCACTGAACTTGTGAGGGGAGGGGTGGGGATGCTGTCACTGTACTTGTGTGGGGGAGGGGCAGGGGATGCTGTCACTGTACTAGTGTGAGGGAGGGGGGGTGCTGTCACAGTACTTTTGGGGGGGAAGGGGCAGGGGATGCTGTCAGTGTGGGGGCACTGTGGGTGCACCATGTAGGAGTATGTGGTGTTACTTTTACTTTTAATTACTTTCAATAGGAGAGCAGTGTGATCTCCTGCTACTGCTGTGACAGTCCTGGCAGTAGATTTCTCCATCTCCCCAGCATGTCCTCTCATCACTGGACACTGTCATATCATTGTCACATCATTGTCACAGTGTTCAGTGATGAGGGGACATGCTGTGGAGATGGAGGAATCTGTGGCTACAGCTGTCACAGCTCTAGCAGGAGATTGCACTGCTCTCCCATTACTTTGGAGGGGTCGGTGCAGCTGCTGCTGGCTCCATTGAAAGTAGTGAGATCAGGGGACTTGCACGGAGGGAGAGAGCTATATTGGGCCGTCACTCACAGCTCCATATTGCTCTCCCCATCACAGCGTGCGTCTCCCATAATGACGACAGTCTTCCAGTCATGTGACCAGCATTATCAGGAGCGCGCACGCTGAGGAGGAGAGAGAGCAGTGCATCATGGGAACTACCCGGGGCGCGCCATCTTTGAAATATTCTTCAGCTTAGTTTTACAAGGAGAAGATAAGGAATTAAAAAAATCACTTTGGGCGGTGGGACAAGTCTTTTATTAAATAATTTTTGGTACAAAAAAAACAAAACACTACTAATCTGTCAGATTTTTTAAAATTTAATTTAAATATTTTTTATTTTGATTTTCATTACTTTTCTTATTTAACAAAAACAAATAGGAAAAGAAAACAAAAACTTTTGCAACCAACATATCCAACATATAGATCGTCCAGCATCCTGAGTAAACAGCATGAAAATACCCTGTTTCCCTGAAAATAAGATCTAAAAATAAGATCTAAAAAATAAGATTTTTTTAAGGAGGTTTGAAATATAAGCCCCATCCCCAAAATAAGCCCTAACCTGAAAATAAGCCTAGCTGCGGTACATTTTTTAAAAAAGGAATACATTACCTTGCAGGTACTATCCAGGTCACTGGATATGGAATTAATGATGCCTATGGGCTGCGGGTACCCGAATCATCGCTAAGTGATGGCGCAAGAAATACAAAGCAAAAAAAAAAAATACCTGTACTGCGCATGACCACCTGCGAGCCTCCGCTGTCATCCACCTTATGGTTTAATGAGGTACACAGGGTCACCGGCCAGGCTCACACGATCAGGTCAGATTCCGCATGCGGAAGACGTGCAGAGTATTCCATCCGTGAGCCCGGCCGGTGACCCTGCACACCTGCGGAGTCTCGCAGGCCGTCATGCGCAGTACAGGTGTTTTTTGTTCATTTGTATTTCCTGCGCAGTCGCTTAGAGATGATGCGGGTACCTGCAGCCCATACGCAATATTAACCCCTTAAAGACGTAGTCCTTTTTTTTCCATTTTCGTTTTTTCCTACTTTTTAAAAAATCATATCTCTTTTATCCATCCATCGCCGTCGCTGTATGAGGGCTTGTTTTTTGCGGGATGAGGTGTATTTGTCAATTTCACCGTTAAATGTACCAAATAATGTACTGAAAATCTTTTTAAAAAGGCCCGCCGCCCCGAGAACTAATATGCCTGAGCGGTCTACTACGGAGGCAGGAAGGGGGACGGGGCAAGGAGCGCTGCACCCGAGAGCGAGAAAGCAGGAGCCGAGGGTTCACAGTGCAGCCCTTACTCACCGGGGACAATTCACTGCAGGCCACCAGAAGACAGAGCGCCAGAGGGGTGCGTCCAGCCAATCAGCCACTGGGGGTGTGACCTAACTCTTGGCTTCACCCACCACTGCCGGTGGCGTCAAGGTACAATACCACAAGACGCACCGAAAGATGGCGGAATTTCATTTTTTCTTCATTTAACTCCGCTTCGAATTTCAAAAAGTTTTTCCGTACATTAACCCCTTAGTGACAGCCCATTGCCTTTTTAATTCTTGGCCTGCTGGGCTTAACCCCTTAGTGACGGAGCTTTTTTGCTTTTTTCTTACTCCCTTTTAAAAAATCGTAGCTCCTTAATTTATCCATCGACGTCGCTGTATGAGGGCTTGTTTTTTGCGGGATGAGTTGTATTTTTCAATGGCACTATTTATTGTACCATATAATTTACTGAAAAACTTTTTAAAAATTCTTAGCGGAGAGAAATGGAAAAAAAACGACATTCCACCATCTTTCGGTGCGTCCTGTTTCTACAGCACACAAATTGCAACAAAAACGACCTGATATTTTTATTCTATGGGTCAGTACGATTGCTACGATACCAAACTTGTATAGTATTTTTTTTTTGCTGTAGTATTTTTTTTTTTTAAGATATTTAATTTTTTTCAATTATTTTCTGCGGTCATTTTGTGCGCGAAATACCTTTTTTATTTTTTCATCGACGTAGTTGAGCAAGGGCTCATTTTTTGCGGGATGTCCTGAAGTTTCCGATAGTATCAATTTGGAATACATATGACTTTTTGATCGCTTTTTATTGCGTTTTTTCTAGGAGACAGGGTAACTAAAAAAGTGTATTTCTGGCGTTCTTTATTTTTTTTTTCAGACGACGTTCACTGTGCGGGAAAAATAATGCACTACTTTGATAGATCGGACTTTTACGGACGCGGCGATACCAAATACATATTTTTATTTTATGATTTAGATTTTTTAATAATTGATATGGCAAAAGAGGGGTGATTTAAACTTTTATAACTTTTTTTTCTTTTAAACAATTAAAAAAACTTTATTGATTATTTTTTTTACATTACTTTGAAGTCCCCCTGGGGGACTTTAACATGCGATGCTTTGATCGCTCTTGCAGTATGACGTAATGCTATAGCATTACGTCATACTGCTTTTTTACAGGCAGTCTTTCAAGCCACCCTGTGTGGATGGCTTGATAGGCAGTCTGCTAAGGCAGCCCTGGGGCCATTCATTAGGCCCCCGGCTGCCATGACACCTGCACGGCTCCCCCGATCTCACCGTGGGGGGGGGGGGGGGGCGTGATTTAAATGCCGCTGTCAGAATTGACAGCGGCATTTAAAGGGTTAATAGTCGCGATCGGCCGAACGGCCAAGCGCAGCTATTGCTCGCGGGTGTCAGCTGTAATAAACAGCTGATGCCCGCACTGTATGGAGGGAGTTAGCGCCGCTACCTCCCTCCATACACGCCCTGCAACAGCAGGACGTAGTTTTACGATAGGGCTGTCACTAAGGGGTTAATTCCCAGAGGGCGTAAAAACATGCCTCCTCTGGGAATGAAAGCTCTGCAGGCTCAGGACGTGATAGCTCCATGCTGCTGGTTACCGGAGGTAACCCACCCTCGGTCACACGGTCACGCGATCGCGTTAAAGTCAATGAAAAGTTTTAAAAAGTTAAGATTTCAGCTCCCCTTACGGATCAGATCCGTAAGGGGAGCTGAGAGTATTCACCCCATGTCCTTCGCGCCGTCCGGCATCTTCTTAGTGCTCCCCGGCCCTGCCGCTGGCTCTCTGCGCATGCGCGCCAGACACATTATGTCACGCGCATGCGCAGAGAGCCGGGAGGCCCGGGAAATTTTAAAACTCCCTGCTCCCAGCTAGTATGAGTAGCCGAGAGCAGGGAACTGTCACCGGGAGCCGCTGGATAGTAGCAATCATGTAAAAGTTTTAAAAAGTTGAAAAGTGCAAAAAAAGTTTGTTTCATCTCCCCTCATGGATCATATCCATGAGGGGAGATGAAATTAGGTACCTAAAGCCCCCAGATTTTTTTTGCGGACGTTGCCCGACTTCTGTGCACGCGTCCGTCGCCAAAATGGCGGACGCAGGTGCAAAAGCCGCAGATTGGCGGGGTAATTTAAAATCTCCCGGCACCTGGCTACAAAATGTAGCCAAAAGCCTGGAGATATAATGGGGTGCCATGGTATGCGTTTCCCAGTCACGTGATCGCCGTTATCCAATGGATAATGGCGATCACGTAAAAGTAAAAAAAAGTGCAATTTTCTCCTCCCGTCACGGATCGGATCCGTGAGGGGAAGTGAAATTACTTAACCAAGGCCACCGGCGATGTCCCCTGATGGGATCCTTATCCACGGACCTTTCCCCAGTTTTGGCGCATGCGCCCATCGCCAAAATGGCGGACGCAAGCGCAGAAGCTGGGGAGGGCAAGAGGAAATTTAAAATCTCCTTGCTCCTGGCTACTAAAAATAGCCAAGAGCTTGGAGATGTCACAGGGGGCCGCGGTGAGCGGTCTTCGGTCACGTGATCGCCATTATCCAATGGATAATGGCGATCACGTAAAAGTTAAAAGACAGTTAAAGTTTGACGCTCTGTTCAGTTTGGGCCCCGTTGTGCATCCAGACAGAAGATTAGGGCCACAATGGGTATGTTTCTGAATACGGGACAAATGGGGTATATATTTTGGGGTGAAAGTCTTTATTCCTATGTATGCTGTACAAAAAAAACTATTTTTAAAATGACATAATTGCCAAAAACAAAAATCATGATTTTCTCTTCTGCTTTGCTTTGATTCATTTAAAAATGGTGGGGTCAAAATACGTAGTACACTAATAGATGAATGCGTTAAGGGATGTAGTTTTTAAAATGGGGTCATTTGTGGGGGTCCTCTGTTGTTTTGGCCGCTCAAGTATGCAATGGGGCCTAAATCACCTTCAAGCAAAATGTCTGTTCTGAAAATCACCCGCTGCTCCTTTCTGTTAGGGCCCCATTGTGCATACGGACAGAAGATTAGGGCCACAATGGGTATGTTTCTGAACACGGGACAAACCCGGGGATCCTTTTTGGGGTGAAAGCCTCCATTCATATGTCTGCTGTCTAAAAAAAATGTTTTTAAAATCACATAATTGATAAAAAAAAAACTAAAATCGTGATTTTTTACTTCTGCTTTGCTTTGATTCATTCAAAAACTGTTGGGTCAAAATACACAGTACACCCCTGGATTAATGCGCTAAGAGGTCTAGTTTCCAAAATGATGTCATTTGTTGGGGTCCTCAGTGTTTTGGCCGCTCAAGGGGTCTACAAGTGAGCAATGGGGCCTAAAACGCCTTCAAGCAAAATGTCTGATCTGAAAGCCACCGGCTGCTCCTTTCGGTTTTGGCCCCGTTGTACATACGGACAGAAGATTAGGGCCACAATGGGTATGTTTCTGAACACAGGACAAACGGGGGTATCCATTTTGAGGTGTAGATCCTCATTTTCATGTGTACTATAGAAAAAAATCCTGTGTTTAAAATGACGTATTTGCAAAAATATGAAATTTTATTTTTTCTACTCTAAATTGCATTAATTCCTGAAAAGAAACTGTGGGGTCAAAATACTCCTGATCCCCCCCCCCCCCCTCAGTGAACACATTAAAGGGTGTAGTTTTTAAAATGGGGTCACTTGTGGGGTATCTATAATTCTGACACCTATGAGCCTTTGCAATCTTGGCTTGGTGCCGGAAAATAAAGTGTTCCTCAAAATGTTGATAATTAATGTTAAATTTGTTCGTCTCCTAAATGGTTAAAAAAAAAAACAACGTTTTTCAAATGTGCGTCCAGAATAAAGTAAACAGATGGAAATATATATCTGAGCAAAAATTTGTACAGTATGTTTGCACATATTTAAGATATTACAGTTGAAAATAGGACAATTTTTTTCAAAATTTTCCCAATATTGGCACTTTTAATAAATATACACAAATTCTATTGGGCTATTTTTACCACCTAAATGAAGTACAACGTGGCGAAAAAACAATCTCAGAATCACTTGGATATGTAAAGCCTTTACGGAGTTAAGATATGTTAAGTGACACATGTCAGATTTCCAAAATTTGGCTCCGTCACTAAGGCGCAAACAGGCTTGTCACTAAGGGGTTAAATAGTGCAATTGAAAAATACAACTCGTCCCACAAGAAACAAGCCTTTGATTGCTAAATTAAAGAGTTATGATTTTTTAAACGGAGGGGGAAAAAAAATCGGAAATAGAAAAACAAAGCACCATGTCCTTAAGGGCGCCCACCCACTGGCGTTTTTTTTCCCTGCGAAATTCGCAGCATTTTTTTCTCTGCAGGGGTCTATGGGACTTGTAATGTTAAAATCGCGATCGCGCAAAATCGCAATTTACCGCGAAATCGCGATTTTGCGCGATCGCGATTTTAACATTACAAGTCCCATAGACCCCTGCAGAGAAAAAAATGCTGCGAATTTCGCAGGGAAAAAAAACGCCAGTGGATGGGCCCCCTAAGGGTGAAGTCACACGAATGTATATCGGCTCGGTTTTCACGCCGAGCCGATATACGTTGTCCTCGTGTGCAGGGGGGGAGGATGGAAGAGCCAAGTGCAGAAACTGAGCTCCCGCCCCCCTCATTGCCTCCTCTCCGCCCCTCTGCACTATTTGCAATGGGGAGAGGTGGGATGGGGGCGGGGCTAATTCGTGGGGCTTAGCCCCACCCCTGCCCCTCCTCTTCCCATTACAAATAATGCAGAGGGGCGGAGAGGAGGCAGAGAGGGGGGCGGGAGCTCAGTTTCTGCACTTGGCTCTTCCATCCTCCCGCCCCTGCACACGAGGACAACGTATATCGGCTCGGTGTAAAAACCGAGCCGATATACGTTCGTGTGACTTCACCCTAAGGCTGCATTCCCACGAACGTATACTGGCTTAGCCGATATACGTCGTCCTCATGTGCAGGGGGGGTAAGGATGGAAGAGCCAGGAGCAGGAACTGAGCTCCCGCCCCCTCTCTGCCTCCTCTCTGCCCCTCTGCACTATTTGCAATGAAAGGGGGCGGGGCTAAGTTTCAGGAATTAGCCCCGCCCCGGTCCGCCTCTCCCCATTGCAAATAGTGCAGAGGGGCAGAGAGGGGGCGGGAGCTCAGTTCCTGCTCCTGGCTCTTCCATCCTTACCCCCCTGCACATGAGGATGACGTATATTGGCTCGGCGTGAAAACCGAGCCGATACACGTTCGTGGGAATGCAGCCCACATCCGTGAAATCTGCCTGTGTGAGCCCAACCCATCAACGCTCCGCATATATCTATATTACTCCCCAAATCCACACCATTCGCATCCTAATTGGTTGTTTGGATTTACTCATTCCCCGTGATTGGTTATTTGAGTTGGCTGATTCACGGTGATTGGTTGTTTCAGTTGGCTGATTTACGGTGATTGGCTATTTAGGTTGGCTCCTACCGCTCCTCTATATAATCAAACAACACAGCTGAGCGCCCCCTGTGACTGATAACATGATGGTGACGTCACACAGGTCATACAGTCGCTACATGTGAGAAGCTGCTCTGGGCGCATATTTCTCTTTTCAGCCGCACTTAAGCAGCGCTGCTGATTAGAGCCACCTGATTGGCTCTTCGGCACCACGTGACTACACAGCGTGCACGCGCATTGCCTTTAGCAGCCGTGCACTACACACTACAGTTAAGCAGCACGGGGTTAGGTTTAGGGTTACCTAAACCTAACCCCAACACTAACCCTGAACACTAACCCTATACCTAACCCTAACCTTAAAACTAACCCTAAACACTAATAATAATAATAAACTTTATTTGTATAGCGCCAACATATTCACTAACCCTAAACCCTAACCCTATACCTAACCCTAACAATAAACCTAACCCCGTGCTGCTTAACTGTAGTGTGTAGTGCACGTCTGCTTCACTGTAGTGTGTAGTGCACGGCTGCTGAAGGCAATCCGCGTGTACGCTGTGTAGTCACGTGGTGCCGAAGAGCCAATCAAGTGGCTCTAATCAGCAGCGCTGCTTAAGTGCGGCTGAAAACAGAAATATGCGCTCTGGGCTGTGTATGACTGTGCAGCTCCTGAGATCATCCTGCACTGCGGTGACCCTCTGACCTCCTGCAGTCAGCAACGCTGACCTGACCGACTACTACAGCAATCCTTTACATTAAAACGCCGTCATACTAGTCTTTTCCATTGCACGCATGCGCACTAGAGTACCGCGGTCGACTTGAATGTCTACAAAGTCAGTCACGTGGTTCTCTGCGGCCGGAAGTTAACTGCTGAGAGGAAGGATTACTGCCGGGGTGAGTCGGCGGCGGCTCTGTAAGTGCTCATGCAGCTGTGTGGCTTGTGTTGTGAGGGCTGGTAGAGTCTCCGCAGTAATGGAGGCGCGGGCGGCAGTGGGAGGTTTAGAACAGGTCTGAGGGGATAGTTCTCTGTCTCCCCTTCTATATAGCACCGCTCACAGCCCTTCTTATATATACAGGATGCCACCAAGATTCTGGGCACCGCTTGCTTCACCCTTAAAGGGGGTTTTGTCATTCGAACACCCCTTCCTGCCTAAAACTATAAAGGAGGGTGTACTCTGTTCTCCTGGGGACGCAACTGATAGCCGTCATCGGTGGTGACTTCCGGGCAGAAGCATGTGACCGCTGCAGCCAATCAGGCCGTAACGTCGCCATCAGCGCACGTTTTGTCCGCCATGATACCAGCAGTTTGAGGACGTGACGCTGCCTCTGATTGGTCATAGCGCTCACATGCTTCTACCCAGAATTCACTGCGGATGCAGCATTGTCTGTCACCTGCACCCCCGGAGAGGCGAGTACAGATAGTCCCCGACTTGCGAACATTCGAGTTACGAATTTCGCTAAATACGAACTATCTGTTCTGCACAGTATGATGTAATGCTATGGCATTACATCATGCCGTGCAGGGAGCGGAGAGGCTTCTATCAAGCCTGATAGGAGCCTGTCCGGTCACATCGCGGTTGCTGGGCAGCCGGGGGCCTTCTGAAAGGCCCTAGGGCTGTCTATGCAGAGTGCCTAGCAAGCCGTGCGCTTGATAGGCACTCTGCATAGGCAGCCGGGGGCCTTCTGAAAGGCCCTAGGGCTGTCTATGCAGAGTGCCTAGCAAGCCGTGCGCTTGATAGGCACTCTGCATAGGCAGCCCTGGGGCCTTTCAGGAGGTCCCCAGCTGCCTAGGAACCACACAGCGTCCCGCAATCTCATCATGGGACGCTGTACGGGCCCCCTGAACGTCGGGTGCAGGCTGTTTCTTACAGCTGGGGCACCCGGCGGCAGCAGTTCCGACGAGCCGCGCCGCTCGTCAGAACTGTTAACACTTTAAATACCGCTGTCAGAGCGGTATTTAAAGTGTTAACAGTTCCGACAAGTGGCGCGGCTCGTCGGAACTGCTGCCAGGGGGGGCCGCTGTAAGAACAGCCGGCACCTGACGTTATATGGAGCGGGATCCACCCGCGATCCCGCCCCATACTACCATTTGTTCGACTTGCGAACAAAACGGACTTGCGAACGGGCTCCCGGAACGGAACCTGTTCGCAAGTCGGGGAGCACCTGTATACCCTCGTTGTTTTAGGCAGGGGGGTGGAGATTCATTTTAATGACAAAACCCCTTTAAGCGGGTCCAGACGGTGGATTTGCCGCAGATTTTCCGTTCGTCCCCGGCGCATGGAGACTCCGCAGCGTTACAGCAGAGGGGAGGATGTTGTGTAAATCTCATCCACAAGCTGCGGTAATAACCCGCACTAAACCCGACCGGAAATGGCGTGGGATTAAAGCCGCAGCGTGTCAATTTTATCGCAGTTTCCGTTGCGGAATTCATCTTTTCTCAACAAGGGGCGACTTCAGCACAGAAAAGTGCGATGAAATCTGCAGTAAATGGTGCAGATATGGGGGCTCTCCAACGCTGGCCTACTGCCGAATGTCCGCTGCACATCAGCCCCGCGGGGCTCCAGGCTTAGAGAAGTTCCATAAAAACACAACCCCGATCTACAGAGTTGGGGTCCAACTACTTAGGACCCTCCTTGTAGTCGTCAATGGAGGTCAGAATGAATGACGCAATGGTCTTGCATGCGTACCACGATTCCACTCCTCTCTAGGGGGCGCTGGAGATGGTCAAGCACTCTGCTATCTCTGGCGCTCCCATTGTTATGAATAGAACAATATTTTAGTGTATTAAAGGTCAGCAATAGAAATGTGTTTGTGGGTGAACCCCTTCATCAGCATGCTGGGGGAGGGTACAGTCCGGCAGCAGCTCCCCCTGGGGTACAGGGCAGTCCCATGTCTTCCCGTCAAAGATGGCGACAGCAATAAAAAAAAAAAAATTTTTTTTTTTGGTGATATATAAAGACTATAGAAACCTAGTATAGCTGAAATTGTCCTGACCCACAGAATAAAGATGTCTGTGCAGTAAAGATGACGCCAACACCTTAAAAACATTCACCCCTCCCCCCCCCCCTTCCCCCCGCTCCCTTACAAATGGTGTAATTGCTTTTTATTCCCATTTTGTCCCACTGAGAAATTCATAAGAGCTTTTCCAATACATTGGATGGTACATTGAATAATACCATTGTAAAAAGTGCAACTTGTCCAGCACAAACCAAGCTGTGTCACCCGAAAAATAAAGTTTTGGTTATTATTTTATTTATTTTTTGAAAGTCTGAATACCTGAACTGCAGCATGTGACCTGGATGCAGAATCATCAGTGGCTCTTGGTTATGGCGGCTGCGGGGCGTCTGGTCGGCGGCTGCGGGGCGACTGGTCGGCGGCTGCGGGGCGTCCGGTTGCCATGGAGACACAGCTGGCAGCGTCTCGGGAGCGCGCACGTCGGGCTGCAGCGAGCGACGGGGAAAGAGCCGGCGGCCATCTTGGGGAAACTTTTATAAGTTGCTGAAACGCTGGAACGGTAAGTACAAACCAGCTAGGAAAGTCATTTACAGGGGTAATTAGTAATGTATGTTTAATTAGGGGGACTGGGCAAAAAAAAAAAATCACTGCTTCCTCGAGACATCTCCTTTAAGTTCTAGGGCCCGATTGTTCCAGGAATTACAAGTCGCCGGCTAACAAGTGAGTAAAGAGAAGAGATTCCCACAGCAGAAATAGAGGAAAGTTGTATCTACTGAGGACCAGAGTGAGATCAGGTTGGGTGCGGCTCCTCCTGCGGCAGCCCATGCGACCGCCTCTCTGGATGCAGGCTTTGATAGTGGCTGGTCAAATTTCTGCTTAACGTTTTGTTCCATATATACCCACTAGGGGCGTATTCTCGCGGGCGAGCACGATATCAGCAACCCCTTTTTACACTTTCAAAGTGGGGGAAAAAGGCAGATAATTTGATTTTCAGTGCAGTTCCCTAACAAGCATTACTTTCAAATTAAATCAACTTGGAAGGGCCACTCATTATGCAGCATTCCTCCCAGTATAAATAAGTGAGCTGGTGTTGCCTGTTCATCTCTTTCTGTCTGAAACTCCTGTCCACTTTTTCCTGAGATGATCATGTGATCTCAATTCTGATCAGCTCAGATCTGCTTGGGGGTTATGTCTTCATTTTGTAGACTGAGAATCTGACTATGCGATGCTATTATTTGGATCTATCACAGTTACTGATTATGATCAAACAGCCCCTGTCACACAGTTACAATAGAGGAGATCACAGCTTCTCCTCCTAACATAGTATGTAAGGACAAAAAAAAATACATATGTCCATCCACTTCATTCCTCCCCATGTTCATCCAGAGGAAGGAGAAAAAAAAACTGTCAGGCAGAAGCCAATTTTCCAATTTAAGGATTAAAATTCCTTCCTGATTCCTTCCGACCCTCCTCAAGTTATTAATAATTATAACATAATATTGTATCGCTCAAGAAAGACGTCTTTTATTGAGTTTACCATCCCCACATCCTCAGGAGAGAGTTCCATAGTCTCACTGCTCTTACAGTAAAGAACCCCCTTCTATGTTTGTGTAGAAACCTTTTTTCCTCTAGAGACAGAGAGTGTCCTCTTGTTACTGTCCTGGGTATAAATAGATGATGGAAGAGATCTCTGTATTGTCCCTAATATATCTATACAAAATTCTTTTAAAGATCATACAAAATGCATTGCGACACTTGTTGAACAGGAACTGCCAGATGTTCAAGCTGACTCCGCAAAGGTCATGGCAACAAAGACCAAATCGCAAACCTGCGCTGGATCATGGAGAATACCCGGGAGTATCAAAAGGACGTGTACATGTGTTTCATCGACTACAGCAAGACATTTGATTGTGCTGAACATGACAAGCTTTGGAAGTGTCTGAAGCAAATGGGCGTCCCAGAACATACAGAACAGCTTATAAGGGCGCTTCACAACAACCACAAAGTAACAGGACAACTTATGGAAACACGGATTGGTTCGGAATCGAGAAAAGCCTACGGCAAGGCTGCATTCTATCTCCAGTCCATTTCAATCTCTACACAGAAACGATTATGAGGCGATACAACCTGGGCGAATTAGAAATGGGAGTCAATATCGGTGGCAGAAATGTCAACAACCTCCGATATGCAGATGACACCACCCTGCTGGCGGAAAGTGAAAGGGACCTGGAATACCTTTTATCCAATGAGTGCAAAAGAAAAGCGAACGCATGCGACTGTACCTCAATAGCAAGAAAACGAAAGTCATGACCGTGGTAGGCAACAGTACAGGGAACATAAAAATTATCAACGAAGTCGTCGAGTCGGTCCAAGATTTCATCTTCCTTGGATCCAAAATTGATTGCAACGGGCAATCTGAACCTGAGATCAAGAGATGGATTACACTTGGTAGGAATGCAAGAAATGGAAGAGATCTGGGAAAGCAAGGATATTGGCATTGCAACAAAAATCAGACTGGTCAATCCAATAGTCTTTCCCATAACGATGTATGGTTGTGAAAGTTGGACGCTCAGGAAAACCGACAGAAGGAAAATTGATGCGTGTGACCTATGGAGCTGGAGGAGAATGCTGCGGATACCTTGGACTGCCATAACAACGAACAAGGTAGTGTTAGATCGCATCAAACTGAAAATATCACTGGAGGGCAAAATCATCAAACTTTTTTTAAATTTTGTTTTGGGGGGGGGGGGGGGTACATGATTTGCGTGAACTCATTGGAAACCGTACTGATGCTCGGCAAGGTCAGTGGGAAGAGAAGATCAGGACAACAAAAAACAAGATGGCGAGACAATCAAGGCCACCACCAACATGTCAATCGCAAACTGAAAGAAGCCTTGAAAGACAGGAATGTATGGAGAACATTAATCCATGGAGTGACCAAAGGTCGGATGCGACTGAAAGGATAATCATCATCAGTTATTAGAGAGCCCCCTTGTTACAGTCTTGGGTATAAATAAATTGTGGGAGAGATCTCTGTACTGACCCCTGATACAGTATATTTATACATAGTTATTAGGTCGCCCCTCAGCCATCTCTTTCTAAACTAAATAATGCCAATTTTGATGACCTCTCTGGGTATTCTAGTCCACCCATTCCATTTATTACTTTAGTTGCCCACCTTTGTTACCCGCTCAAGCTCTGATATGTCCTTCATGAGTATCAGTGCCCAAAACTGTTCACAATATTCCATTTGTGGTCTGACCAGGGACTTGTAAAGAGGAAAAAAAATGTTCTCATCATGTGCCCCTAGACCTCTTTTGATGCACCCCATGATCCCATTTGCCTTGGCAGCAGCTGCCTGATACTGGTTGCTCCAGTTAAGCTTACAGTTAACTAAAATCCCCAAGTCCTTCTCCATGTCAGTGTCCCCAGTGGTTTCCCATTTAGTGTGTAATGGTGACATGTATTTCCTCTGCCCATCTGCAGAACCTTACATTTATCAGTGTTACACCTCATTTGCCATTTTTCTGCCCCCAACTTATCCAGATCCAGTTTATATGGTTCTCTCTCTGCAGTAATTATACTTTTCCTTTAAAGGGGTTTTATCATTTAAAAAAAAAATAAAAAAATCAATACTTGCCTATTGCTCCCCAGGCAGACTTCTTACCCCCCTCCCCTGATATTTTCCTGGCTTCTCCCGTCCCCCGGGTCACCTCACCGTAAACTGTCCGCATCCTCTTCTGTTTGTTATGATGCGTCCATCCCTCACATTCTTCTTCCTGCAGGGCAGTGTACCCGGTCACTAGTGACGTAGCCTTTATAGTCTAGCAGGGAGCGGCGAGCTATTGCAGAGACTGCGCATGCGCGGGGTCTTGCTGCAATAGTATATGAACTCTTGCGGCGAGACAGAGCACATACGCAGTCTCTGCCGTAGCTTGGCACTCTCTGCTAAGTTGTCAATGCTACGTTACATCACTAGTGACTGGGGTACATTGCCTGGCAGGAAGGAGACCACAGAATGGACACCTCGTCACCGGAAGCAGAAGAATTGGCCGGCTTGTGGTGAGATGACTCCCGACTGTAGGAGCCAGGAAAAGATGGGGTAAGGAGACTGCCTGGGGAGGATAGGGAAGTATAGAATTCTAAATGACTGAACCCCCTTTTAAGGCTACCTACACACGGGCGAGCGCGATATCCAATGGAGAAACTCGGCCCAATATTGCACTGGCAAAAATGCAGTCCATCACTTCTGTGAAGTAGCAGACCTCCGGCGGGGCTTTCAGCTGCGTTAAAGGATCGGCAAGTGTTGCCTATTGTTCTCGATGGGAAGCCTCGCATTGCATTCATGTTCACCCCGCACGCCATGCAATGTGTTTCACTGCCCCACTGAAAACAATGGCCGATGCGTTCCGAGGAACGTGAAAAGATAGAACATGCAGTGATTTATTTATTTTTCCGTTCATGTACATGACTCCATTCATAAGAATGAGGTTCATATTCACGCATCTCGCAACGCACAAATCTCACACGAGTTTCTCAGTCGTGTGAAACCGGTGAGTTTCACACACAATTGCAGGATGGACCCATTCACATTAGCATGCTCTATTTTAATACATATCACACACAAACAGCCCTATTGTCCTCTATGGGTAGAGTATGCAACACTGCGTATGGGTGACCTTGCATGTGCAGCGCCGCTATGAGACACAACGGAGAATTAACCCCTTAGTGATGGGGATTTTTTTTCTTTTCCCATTTTCGTTTTTTCCTCCTTTATTTATCCATCAGTGTAGCTGTATGAGGACTCGTTTTTTGCGGGCCAAGTTGTATTTTTCAATCAAGGTTTTATTTTCATATAGGCTGTAGCTTATCAAATTTTTTCTTGTTTTGTTTTTATAATTTCGAACTGATGAAAAGTTGAGCAGATTACTTACATTTTTCCATTCTTCTGCCTCATAGTTTCTCAAAAGCAGTTCTTCTCTCCTTGACTCACCAATCCCGAGGATGGAGAACGGCAGAAATGCGGTTACTGAGAGTATATTAAGCTTCACGCTGGAGATCATCTACCTGCTGATTGGCGAAGTGAGGAAATCTGTCAATTGTGTCATGACCTCAGCAAGATCTTCATCAATGAAGCAGGGATCCCATCAGTTATGGCACCCTGAACTATTTACAAAGCCAAAATCTTAAAGGGAACCTGTCCATACTAGACAGAGTATAGGGGTAGACTACGGAATAAGAGGTCATTCTAAGTATATGTTTATAACTGTCCCGTTTCAAAGCATATATATTTTTATTTTATTCTGTAATTTTGTTTCTTATTTTTTTTACTGTCTATGTCCCTCATGACGTCATATAAGACCTTTTGGGGGACATTCACATAATTTTTTTTTCTTTTTTTAATTTTATTTTTATTTGACACTTTTCCACTGTAGCTGGGGCATCCATAGGAGCCACAGTTACATGGAAAACATCACTGTAGTGACAATAGTCACTGGCAGAACTGATCAGGGTCTGCTAGGACCTGCAGTTCTGCTGTGCCAGGGAATTCTGGCGGTCACATGACCACCGGCTCACGTAGTGGAAGAAACCCTTCCACTTTCTCTTTTTAGTACATAACACTCATTGAGTGCTGTGTACTAAAGAAAAGAGGCAAAAGGGATTAAAAACCACTTCTGCCTTCTCTTTTGGCTTCTCAACTGTGACTAACAGCTGACAACCCGACCTACTTCTGATTGATTGCAGAAGCAGGGGCTTTAATCTCCTGACTTATTTCTACTATTGGATGGGATTAAAGCCCAGGACCAAGCGCTGTAAATTTACAGTGCTTGGTCCATAACGGGTTAACACCACTCACTGATTTCTCTTCAAAGGAGACTTTCAAGGTGTGTGTGTGTGTGTGTATAATATATCCTTTTTTTTCAATTTTTATTTATTTATTTTTTTCCAAACCTGCTCGCCATCTTTAAAAATAGTAAATTAACATGTACTCACCTGTCCGCAAGCTGCACTACTACAGTTCTGCGTGTCTAATTCTCACGCCAGCATTCTGCTTGCAGGTTGCAGTTAGCCAGGATACAAGACATCGTAAACTGCTGCAGCAAATCACAGACTTCAGTAATGGACCGTTAACTTCTGTGATTGACTGCAGCAGTTTGCAACATTCCCTTCACAGACTGACTGCAGGAAGTAAACACCACTAGTGGTAAACTACAACGGAAAAACAAAGTTATGGGTCTTGGAATATAGCAACACAAAAGTAAATAAAGGGGAAAAAAAGCAGTATATGAATTTGGTATCGCTGTAATCGTAGCGATCCGCAGAATTAAATTAATGTCATTTTTACTACACAGTCAATGGAGTAAAAGTCAAACACAAAAATGATTGCCAGAATAGGGCTTTTTAATTTTCATTTCCACCGCGCAATTCCTCAGTATATTATATGGTGCTTTAAATGGTACCATTACCAAATAAAACTCCTTTCGCAAGAACGAGTTCTCATGCGGCTGTGTTGACGTAAAAATAAACCGCTATGGCTTTTGCAAAGTGGGCGCAAAAAAAATGTAAATGAACAAATGGCGGCAACAGGAGGGGCTTAATGGAAACCTGTCAGTAGTAACAGTATGCCCATTCAACCTTGATTACAGTGCCGATTAGCATTTAAATTCAGCGCCAGCTCTCCTGAGTGGAATGTCAGCCAAGGAAGGAAGCATGCTAACCGTGACTATTCAGCACCGCAGCGCCGCCCGGATGACTAGTCGGGAGCTGCTTGCAGTGTTTTTGTAGCTTCTTTTTCTGCCTAATTGTAACTCGTCAAATATAAATAGAGCCGGGCATAGACCATTGTTCAAAAGCACAATACAGCATGCCAGTGGTTTAATCACGCTGACTCTAGTGACAAATTCACTTTAGGCCTCCTGCACACCGGCGGGTCGGACCCGCATGTGGGATTCCCGCAGCGGATGTGCCCACTGGCATTCCGTCGCACATGTGCAGTATCCTGCGATACTTCTGCAGTGCTCACTGCAGAAGTGCTGTGGGAAGGACTGCTTCCATTAACTTTAATGAAAGCTGGTCGTGCGTAACCCACACAAAATCGCAACATGATGCGATTTCTTCTCCGTTAGCGGAAAATCGCAATCGATTTCCGCTCGTTGAGATGAAACGACGTTTTGCCATTGAATGCTATGGGCAGTATTTGCTGCAGAGTCCGGAGGCGGACGCCCGCTGTGGACTCGGCAATGCAAATACGCCTGTGTGTAGGAGGCCTTAAATAGGGAAGTTTGGGCTTTTCAAAATGTGTGTGTAAATAGTGTTTATTTTCTTCACACAGGATTGCAGAGTAGTGAAGACATCCGGTGAATGTGTGACTCCCAGCAGCCATCCCTGTGTGTCCGGAGGATGGACCAGGACCCGGAGCCCCATCATGGATCCTCCACCCCACTCACAGATACCTAAGAGAAGCTGTGTGCAGAAGATCATAGAACTCACCAACAAGATCATTGAGCTGCTGACCGGAGAGGTGAGGCTGCTGGGGATGCTGGGACATTATACCATCATACATTGGAAACTCGATCAGATTTATCAATATTGTTATAAATTGACTGTATAAACCTAGACCAGATGGGCAGAAGGTGCGCCAAATTTGTCACAGTGTAGCATGTTGTGTGATAGACTTGGTGATGGACATGTTAGACACTTTTCTCTTCCTCACAACACTTATTGGTTGGCTTCTATTTTATGCGAACATTTAGGCACGTGCCATTGATGAACTTTTAGCGCATTGTAGAACACCTCTTAGCCTTGTCATCTTCTCTGGACACTTCTTAAACCCTTAAAGCTACAGGGCATGCATTGACATCCTGGAGGTTCGGGTTTGTATCGCGGGGGATCTAAGGTCAATCCCACTCCATACAATGAAGGTGCTGGCTGTTTCTTACAGCCGTCACCCGCCCACAGCGACGCTGATCAGAAATGTTAATCCTTTAAATACTGCTGTCAATTCTAACAACAGCATTTGAATGCCTCGGTCAATGTTCAGGGGTTCGGCACTGCCACCTGTGATGAGATCACAGGATGCCGTGCGGTTGCCATTGCAGCCAGCGGGGGGGGGGACATTCTAAAAGCCCGTAGGGCTACTACAGCAGATTTCCTGTCAGATTGCAGTATAATATGATGCTTTGGCGCTGCATCGAACTGCAGGAGCTATCAAACCATTTCAAGTTTATGTCCTCTATGGGGGACTAAAAAATGTTAAAATTAGTTTTAAAAAGTTTTAATAATTATTTAAAAAAACACTTGTCATATTTATAAATTACAAAAAAAATCAAAATAAAAATTTTTTTTGGTAATGCTGCATCTATTTACCCCACAAGGTGAACGTCATAAAAAAAATGTAATAAAAATGTACACGAAAATGGTACTAATAGAAACTACAGGATGTCCTGCAAAAAACAAGCCCAACACCTCCCCACCCCAAAAAATGACAAATTTTGTGTTTGTTTGTTTTTTTCCATTGCACTCCATTTTAAGGTTTTTTTTATGCTTTTCATTTAAAAAAGTGAGCTATAGACCCATCTTTTGCTGCCTTTTAAAATTGGCAGCATGTTAGCCATCCTGGAAGTTGATTCGTCCAGTCAAGGTTAATGGTAATTAATTAGAGGGGCCTCTGCCCCTGGCATACATTGTTTGGTCCATGCTCACCAAATTAAGAGGCAGTTGTCCATCATTGATGGTGCAGGTTTAGTGTGGGAAGTAGGAAGAAAATCGGGGAGCAGCCATGCAGACAACAAGGTTTGATGTAGAGCCTCCATAATGTAAGCTGTGTGTTGGATCCACTTCCCTAGGATCCTAGGCTTTTCCACAAAGCTTAAGGATCTCGGAGAACTTGGAGCAATCAATAAGTTTGATTTGTTACGATGAGAAGGAGAGTTAAGATTTCTTAAAAACATAATCTTCCATTCGTCTTTGCGGTGGAGATAAACAGGCAGTGTCTGTAAAAGATAAAGCCGTTTAAGGACTTTGATCATTGTAAGCAGGCTGGTATTGCCTGTGAATGTAGGTCAAAACGTCTGCCAAACAGGGACGTAGCTCCCAAGCTTTTGATATGGATATCTAAAGAGGAGTATATTGGAGTACAATTTTGCAGGTTTATAGAAAGTATGTGGAAATTGGGCCTTGTGTGGCACAGAGTGTTAAGGCAGCAGAAATTCAGTCCTAAGCTCTCGCTCACGACCTGAAGGTTGTAGGTTCAATCCCCATGTGGTTCAGGTAGCCGGCTCAAGATTGAGTCAGCCTTACCGAGGTCGGTAAAAGGAGTACCAAGCTTGCTGGGGGGATAAAAGATGACTGGGGAAGGCAATGGCAAATCACCCTGCAAAAACAGGCTGACGAGAAATATCATGCTGTGACATCACCGGAGGAGTCAGTCGTGACTCGGTGCTTGCACCAGGGGACTTTACCTATGTGGAAAATATGAAAGCCTTCCTTCAATTGTCTCATTTTGTGCATCAGGTTCCTGTAAGGTGTCAGGATGTCACGGTCCATTTTTCCATGGATGAGTGGAAGTATTTAGAAGGACACAAGGATCAATACAAGGATACTATGATGGAAGATGAGCAGCGCCACAAATCATTGGGTAGGAGCAGACTTTCATTGATTGTAAAAGAGATATCTATTTTGAGGCTCCCCTCGATGTACTACTGGTCAAAAATTGTAGAAGACCTTAAAGGGGTTGTCTCGCGAAAGCAAGTGGGGTTAAGTACTTCTGTATGGCCATATTAAAGGGGTTGTCCCGCGCCGAAACAGGGTTTTGTTTTTTTTTCAATAGCCCCCCCGTTCGGCGCGAGACAAACCCGATGCAGGGGTTTAAAAAAAAAACCGGATAGTACTTACCCGAATCCCCGCGCTCCGGTGACTTCTTACTTACCTTGCGAAGATGGCCGCCGGGATCTTCACCCTCGGTGGCCCGCAGGTCTTCTGTGCGGTCCATTGCCGATTCCAGCCTCCTGATTGGCTGGAATCGGCACACGTGACGGGGCGGAGCTACGAGGAGCAGCTCTCTGGCACGAGCGGCCCCATTCAGAAGGGAGAAGACCAGACTGCGCAAGCGCGTCTAATCGGGCGATTAGACGCTGAAAATTAGACGGCACCATGGAGACGGGGATGCCAGCAACGGAACAGGTAAGTGAATAACTTCTGTATGGCTCATAATTAATGCACGATGTATATTACAAAGTGCATTAATATGGCCATACAGAAGTGTATAACCCCAACTTTGTTTCGCGGGACAACCCCTTTAATGCACTTTGTAATATACATCGTGCATTAAATATGAGCCATACAGAAGTTATTCACTTACCTGCTCCGTTGCTAGCGTCCACGTCTCCATGGCTCCGTCTAATTTCGGTGTCTTCTTGCTTTTTTAGACGCGCTTGCGCAGATGGGTCTTCTCCCTTCGGCTTGGCTCGGCAGCACCGGCATTTTGGCCCCACCCCTTTGCACGCGTCATCGCGTAGCTCCGCCCCGTCACATGTGCCGATTCCAGCCAATCTCAAATTTACTTTAAAAGGAAGGCATAGAACAAACAAGATAAATAAAAATAATAAATTAACTTTTTTTTTCACAAATTTAAACCTAGATTTATTTTTTTTTTACTCCTCAGTCGCCCCTCCAGCTGATATAACAGCTTCACACCATCGAGGCATTCTTTCTACAATTGCATTCAGATATTGCTCAGAAATGTCTTCCCAACATTGTTGCAGAAGTCCCCACAAATGTGCTGCGCTTGTAGGCTGCTTTGCTTTCACCCTTCTGTCCAGTCCATCCCAAACAAGCTCAGTGTTTAAGTCTGGAGACTGCAGGCCATTCTATTCTTTGAAGCCTACCGGCTGCTTGTCTTAGATAATTCAGATATAGCTTAGAAGTATGTTTTGGATCATTGTCTTGCTGTAATATGAACCCGTGACCAACTAGGCGCACACCAGAAGGTATTGCATGGCGTATCAAAATGTTGTGGTATCTATTTTGCCCAGTGTGCCAGTCGCCCTGTGCAAGTTGCCAATTTTGGATGTAGCAAGAGCCCCAAACTGTCATGCTTCCTCCTCATGTTTGACAGTTGGTGTCACACACTCGGGAACCATCATTTCACCTACTTGACGCCATGCAAAGACCCTGCATGATTTGCCACAAAATTTACCAAAATTCAGATTCATCAGTCCATAAGGCCAGTTTCACACAGGCAACATAATCATGCGCAATTTGTGCTTTGTGAGACGCACAAATCTCGCACAGATATGAACCTGATTCTTTTGAATGAGTTCATACACATGAGCAATTTTTACCTGCATAGCAATGCGATGCTATGTTGGAAAAAGTTTGCAGCGTGTTCTATCTTTTTTGCAATATCGGCAATTGAATTCAATGGGTCCGGCGGCAGCAGCAGTGTCAGCCCCATTGATAACAATGGGAGAATTCAGCGATCCCATCAGCTTCTGTCTGGGGGGGGGGGGGGGGGGGGGGCTGGAGGAGATCCTATCATCCCCACAGGGATGAAGAGATTCCCCATAGTGATGCCAGGTGGTTTTCACATGAAAACGCCTCACATCCTTTGGGCTTTCACATGGTGGAGTGCAGTATCGGGCAGTGCTTTTTTTTTTTTTTTTTTTTTTTTTGCGATCCTAGAATTAAGCCATGCTTGAAGGTTATGTGCTGTGAGGCGCCGATCATGCAAACTGTTGACTCTCAAAAACTTGTCGTCTAATTTTGTAGTGGCCTTTGGTCTGTCAGACCTCTTCCTGTCAGTTTCCAAGTGCCTGTTGAGGGTATAGGAAATGGACAAGAAAGCCAAGGTGGCTGTCAGTACATCTGTAGGCCAGATCTACACTTCAAAGGGTTATAATTGCCTGTCATTCTGTATTTGGTTAATTGCCTTTTTTCCTGCCATTATGATACAACGTGCTCCGTCCTGAAGAGCAAAAGTATCCAAAGCCTGTCCTGGAGGATGTTGTAATGCAGCCTGGTCCAACACTGGTTATATAGAATCAGGAGTTGAAAGTAATCTACAAAAGTTTAGACTCCTGTAGGAATAGTTTGCATCCAATTTAAAACCGTAATGTGTTTTCTGTGCTGCAGAGCAGCGGTCCTTGTTGGGTTCCCTGAACAAAACCATTTGGTTAAAAACCATAAATTCAGACTATTGTTGCATTTCAGGTTAATAATATTCTTATTTTTGTTTTTAACTTGATTTTGAACCATTTCCCATTATTTCCTGGACTTGTACTGTGTTAATGTCAAAAATAACTGGAGAAATTGAGGTGGGCTATAACTTTTTGACCGGTAGTATAGATGTCATCGTGTGTGTTTTGTTTCTTACAGATGAGTCTAGTAAGAGAAATCCAGAGAGACACTCCAGTTCTCCGCAATCCCAGGATTGTCTAGAGGGAAATCCCAGTGTCCTGCAAGATAACCAGGTAGATGGCTCTGGGTACCAAATTAAATAAATCCTTTTTTTTTTTAAGGGGATGTTCTGGTTAACTAAATTTATTAAAGGGGACCACCTTTTTATGTACAGTGTATTTATGGACCCAAACTAGGGAGCTTCTCAAACATTTGGTCCCCATTTTATTACTAATGTGTAGCAGAAAAACTGTCCTACAGGAACCCTGTCGCTGTCCCTGTGTAGTTTAGGAAAGCTGAGCTCTAATTGGTTGCTATGGGCAACAAAGTAAGTTTATTTTTATTATTTTAATAAGCGTTCTATTATCCTAATCTAAACTGTATGGTTTTGGTCTTACATGCTGAATCAGGTTGAAGATCTGATCGATATTAAAGTTGAAGTTATAGAAGAAGAAGAAATATATGCGAGAGGTGATCAGCAACGTAAGAAGGAGGAGATTCCTGTAAATATCAGTCCAGGTGAGTAAGAAGTACTAAATATATGGGAGAATCATGGGCACACCCTGTCCTTCTCTTTGTTCATTCACTACATCTTTCTCCTGTTTTATACCCACCTCAAAGGGGATGTCCAGGACTTTACTCTCCTTAGGTCATCAATAGTAGATATTGGGTCAGCTGTCATTATGGACAGAGCTGGAAGCGAAGAGCTCTGTCTGTAGTGCAGCCATCCAGTTTTGTAATGCAAGCATAGTTCCCATTGTATTCAATGAGAGCTGCATGTGCAATACCAACCCGAGCTGATGCAATAAGAGAGCCGTCTGCTTCTGGCTGCAGTGCCAGCGGGCTTAGTGAATGACTAAACAATGGAGCTCTTGTAAAGTCCTGCACAAGGAGTATATGCCTGTTTGGTATCGCCCTTTAAATTTCTGCCTTTCTCCTATTACATTTTAAAGCAGGTTTTTACATTTTAGGTTCTGTTTAGGAAGAACTGCTTTACAGTCGGACTTTAAAAGGTTTGTCTTGAGTTGTTGCTTCTTTGTAAATCCAATTCTTCCTGCACTAGCATAGCATATAGGCATATACTCGCCTCTCCATGCTCCCGCTGTGTCCCATAGCACTGCTCGATCCTCTGCTCCTTCTCAACAGGTTGTAGTCCTCCTCGGTTTATGGAACGTTACAAGCGCTGCAGCCAATGACCGTTCGGCGATCGAGCACTGAGCTGTGTCTTTGACTGCCACACCTGTGATGTCCCATAAATTAGTCTGTAAACGTGACGTCGGAGGAGAGACCTGGAGCTGCAATGTGGGAGAGGGGGTATATGCCCATTTATGTTAGTGCCGGGAGAACAGAGTTTTACAGAGAAGCTACAACACAGACAAACCCTTTCAAATCGCGCATCTCTAAAATAAACAAGTCGTTCTCCGACTTTTTTTTTAAAAAAATTTCTATTCCTGTTTTTGCTCTTTTCTGTGTGCTGGGCCATGAGGCAAATATTTACTTTTCAATATGAATTTTTTTCAGTGGTAAATGCTGTAGGAAAGTGAAGAATAAGTTGAATTAATGGGTGAGATTTATATAGAATAAAAGAAATAAAAAGCGCATGAATTGAAGGATGGGAACGGATCATGTAGGTTTTTTTTAAAGTGATAGGCTGCAACTCAAATCCACCGCCTCTTTTTAAACCGTGTTGTAACACTGTAATTATTTACCCCACGAGTGCCTCTGAGATGTGTATCTGCAGACCTGCATTGTAAGTGCGCACATTTCTTTTTTTTGTAACAGAAAGAAATTTTTAAAAATACCCACACACAAAAACCAAATCGTGTTCCCCTATAACAGGCCCCACATTACGCCTGGAACCAGAGGACGTGCGAAGGCTCACAGAGCGACACTTTATGGCCTGAATCCCTGCAACGGCAAACGGAAGGAAGACCGAAAGAAGGTGCCGTGTCTGCACCAAACGAGGCCAGAGGAGGGATACCCGCTATTTTTGTCCGGATTGCCCTTCTATGCCAGCACTATGTCTTCCTGAATGCTTCAAAACTTATCACACCGAGCCTTGCCTTTGATCCCCATCTGCAACTTAATGGCCGCCTGCAGACGAGCGGGTCGGATCCGGCGGCGAGAATTCTCGCCGCGGGACCCGACCCGAGAGCCTGCAGTGACGAGCGCGTACTCACCCGCGCCTGGCGGCCCCGGCCCTTTCATGTGCCGGCTGCCGCGCAACCGGCGCATGCGCAGACCGGAGCCGGCGGCCGGGTGAGTGCAAGCCCCGCACAAAAATAGGACATGCCGCGGCTTGTTTGCCGCGCGAGATTTCGCGCGGCCAAACCGCGGCTGTCTGCATAGGAGTGCGTATTGTAATGCACTCCTATGCAGTCTTTCAGTGGTGGAAATACCGCGGGATTTCCGCCCGTCTGCAGGCGGCCAATAACATATATTTTTCCAGCATTCTAAGGATGGTAGCAAAGCTACAAAAGTAGTTCAAGCTAAATCTGATGCTAGAAGTAAACTTTATTTATAAATTAAGGAAAACAATAAAAACAGTTAATGATACATTTTACCCGCAGGGCATCTATTTTTCTTATTGGTGCTCATTGTAAGACTGCCATTGGCTGAGAATAATGTAACTCGAGCTATACCCCCTTGATACTTTTCTCAAGAAGTGCCTTTCACAAATCATTAAGGCCGGGCTCACACGATAATTCGCAAAAAGTAATTGCAGATCAACTCCTATGCACAGTGTTTCATCTGTGCAGAGAAAATCGCAGATGGGGAAAAGACAGAATTCAGCCTTTTCTCTGTATTCTCATACCTACTTCCGAGCGGTTCGGCAGCTCATACACATTATTATTTGTGTACGGGCGATGGAACACATGCACCCATTGACTTCAGTGGAGACCGTCCGCACGGAAAGCACACTAAAATAGGGCATGCTGCGATTTTATTTTTTTTTCCGCTCACGGAATCCGCAATTTGTACCTGTGAGTGTGAACGAAAATACATGCCTTTCGGTGCCCGTGTATTTACCATGGAACTTGTGCACGGACGGCGATCACGCAATTCAAATCAGTTTGTGCGATTCCGGCTTTACTTGTAATGTTATTATTTGTGACAGTTTTCAATCCACTACTCGGCAGATGCTGGAAAATAAATAATGATTTATCATCCTTGTGGATGAGAAAATCATCACTTCAGCTCAAGTTGACACCTAAACAAAAGAAGATGAAAGAAGGTTACAATTTCCAGGATACTTATTTTATTTTTTTATCTTTTCTAATAAACTAAACCAATGTAAAAATATGATGGCCTCATAAAATGGAACCTGTGACTTAAAGGGGTTCTGACACGAATAAGATTTTTATGCTTTAGCAGCCATTGTTCCCTGGTCTGCCTAATGGACACAAGGAACCCACGATTAATGGCATGCTAAAGCATAAAAACCTTATACTTACCTTTTTTCCTGTTGTTGTTGTGTAGCGGGGGTCATGTCCCAGCAGGCTCTCTTCTTCCTCCGACGAGCCTGGACGGGCCTCCCCCTTCCGGGATTGCGCACATCCGCAGAAGACAAGTGCCCTCTGACAGGAGTCAGGACGGGCCGCCTCTCCACTGCGCATGCGCAGAACTCCGACTTCAGGACGGACGGGACGCCCACAGCAAGCACTGCTTGTGACGTGTCACCCGTCCGTTCACCTCGGAAGTGGCTGACGGAGCAGAGCAGGAAGCGGTCATTTTGACCGCTCCAGCTCTGCTTCTAGAAGCCACAGAAGAAGATGCCCGACGTAGGGGACATGCCTGGCGATCGGTCCTGGCCAGGCAAGGTAAGTAAAACAATTTTTTTTGTCATGTAAGAACCCCTTTAAATTCAGCCAGTGCCATTTTCTATAAGACAGGACTCCCTGTGGTGTGACGTTGGACACTTTAGAATAAAGTATGATTTTTGCAGTGAATGTCTTGTACATATTTCGGCTAGAACAGCGTGTTAATCCTACTATGGGCAGCAAGAAAAGTTTGTAACCACTCTTGTCTCAGTTTCTTTGGAAAATGGATAAAGGTTATTTTGGGAAAATTGCTTCTTCAAATGTGTAAAGAAAATACTTATGTAAGGTGAAGTGATGCTATTCAGTCCGCGGCATATAGGAAAGGATAACCTTTTGGAAGGAGAGATCTACATGCCAATTTTTACACAGTGTCCTAACTTCCTAACCAGTACCAACTACACAAAAGTAGGGCCTTTACATAAGTTTTCATGTAGCCCATTGATGAGCTAAATGGCATGAATCAGCCAAAGGTCATCCAGAATGCTGCGCTGTAGAGGTTGGGATATATGTTGTATAGAGATGGTGATTGCTATCTGTACAAACAGCGTGCAACATTGAGTGCCGCGCCAGTATCGTTCTAGTAGCCTAGCCATATAGTTGCTAGTAATCTGTTTGCGTGACTGGTTATGGTGAGACATTCAAATAGCGTTGTGAGTAGTTGGTTCAGATGGCGCTTGCTGCATCTATACATGCGCCCCCTTATGCTTGCTGCATCTATACATGCGGCCCTTTGTGCTTGCTGCATCTATACATGCGCCCCCCCCCTTGTTCTTGCTGCATCTATACATGTGCCCCCCCCTTGTGCTTGCTGCATCTATACATGCGCGCCCCCTTGTGCTTGCTGCATCTATACATGCGCCCCCCCTTGTGCTTGCTGCATCTATACATGCACCCCCCTTGTGCTTGCTGCATCTATACATGGGCCCCCCCCCTTGTGCTTGCTGCATCTATACATGCGCCCCCTTATGCTTGCTGCATCTATACATGCGCCCCCTTATGCTTGCTGCATCTATACATGCGGCCCTTTGTGCTTGCTGCATCTATACATGCGCCCCCCCTTGTTCTTGCTGCATCTATACATGTGCCCCCCCCTTGTGCTTGCTGCATCTATACATGCGCGCCCCCTTGTGCTTGCTGCATCTATACATGCGCCCCCCCTTGTGCTTGCTGCATCTATACATGCGCCCCCCTTGTGCTTGCTGCATCTATACATGGGCCCCCCCCTTGTGCTTGCTGCATCTATACATGCGCCCCCTTATGCTTGCTGCAGCTATACATGCGCCCCCTTATGCTTGCTGCATCTATACATGCGGCCCTTTGTGCTTGCTGCATCTATACATGCGCCCCCCTTGTGCTTGCTGCATCTATACATGCGCCCCCCCTTGTGCTTGCTGCATCTATACATGCGCCCCCCCTTGTGCTTGCTGCATCTATACATGCGCCCCCCCCTTGTGCTTGCTGCATCTATACATGCGCCCCCTTATGCTTGCTGCATCTATACATGCGGCCCTTTGTGCTTGCTGCATCTTTACATGCGCCCCCCCTGTTCTTGCTGCATCTATACATGCGCCCCCCTTGTGCTTGCTGCATCTATACATGCACCCCCCCTTGTGCTTGCTGCATCTATACATGCGCCCCCCCCCCTTGTGCTTGCTGCATCTATACATGCGCCCCCCTTGTGCTTGCTGCATCTATACATGCGCCCCCCTTGTGCTTGCTGCATCTATACATGCGCCCCCCTTGTGCTTGCTGCATCTATACATGCGCCCCCCCTTGTGCTTGCTGCATCTATCCATGCGCCCCCTTGTGCTTGCTGCATCTATCCATGCGCCCCCCCTTGTGCTTGCTGCATCTATCCATGCGCCCCCCCTTGTGCTTGCTGCATCTATCCATGCGCCCCCCCTTGTGCTTGCTGCATCTATCCATGCGCCCCCCCTTGTGCTTGCTGCATCTATACATGCACCCCCCCTTGTGCTTGCTGCATCTATACATGCGCCCCCCCTTGTGCTTGCTGCATCTATACATGCGCCCCCCCTTGTGCTTGCTGCATCTATACATGCGCCCCCCCTTGTGCTTGCTGCATCTATACATGCGCCCCCCTTGTGCTTGCTGCATCTATACATGCGCCCCCCTTGTGCTTGCTGCATCTATCCATGCGCCCCCCCCTTGTGCTTGCTGCATCTATCCATGCGCCCCCCCTTGTGCTTGCTGCATCTATCCATGCGCCCCCCTTGTGCTTGCTGCATCTATCCATGCGCCCCCCTTGTGCTTGCTGCATCTATCCATGCGCCCCTTTTATCTCTGAACCTTCCAGATTATTCAGCATTGTCGATGTTCAATCTCTTTTACCAGAGCTCTAAATTTCTGAAATCAAGGGATTTGCAAGATGGCAGAAGAGCACCCAGTTCAGCAGTTCTGTGGACTATATAGTCATCACTACCTAATTCACTACCATCTTAGACACCGTGTAACTGGTTTCTCTTTAACTTTTTCAGGACCTCTGATGAAAATCCTTGCTTTGAATGGCAGGTGGTTGGTACATTATGATGAGTATACTCCTGCTCTTCGCTCAGGCACTGCCAGTGTCCCACTGCAATCAGGTGCAAGACAGTGGCTGTAATACACAGCTGTAACCTTGCTTTAACCCCTTAGTGACAGCCCAATAGTGTTTTTACGTCCTGCTGTTGCAGGACGTGTATGGAGGAAGATAGCGCCGCTATCTCCCTCCATACGACATGGGCGTTAGCTGTTTATTACAGCTGACACCCGCGGGCAATAGCCGCAATCTGCAGGACGCGGCTATTAACCCTTTAAATGCCTCTGTCAATTCTGACGGCGACATTTAAATCCCCCGAGTCCCGTACGGCATCCCCGCAGTGAGATCCGGGGAGCCGTGCAGGTGTCATGGCAGCTGGGGTCCTTCTGAAAGGCCCCAGGGCTGCTTTAGTAGACTGCCTGTGAAGCCATCCCCGTGGGGTGGCTGGATAGGCTGCCTGTCAGAATCCAGTATGATGTAATGCTATAGCATTACATCATATTGCAGGAGCGATCAAAACATCGCTGGTTGTAGTCCTCTGGGAGGACTAAAAGAAAGTGTAAAAATAAGATCAATAAAGTTTTACTAATTATTTTTAAAAAAGTAATAAAAGTTCAAAACCACCCTTTTGCCATATTTACAATTAAAAAATCTAAATAATAAATTAAAAATACGTGTTTGGTATCGCTACGTCCGTAAAAGTCCGATCTATCAAAGTAATGTATTATTTACCCCACACGGTAAACGTGGTTCAAAGAAAGAAAAAAAAAACGCCCAAAATGCACTTTTTTGTTCACCCTATGTCTGAGAAAAAATGTAATAAAAAGCGATCAAAAAAGTCAATTGTATGCGAAAATGGTACCAACGGAAATGACAGGACATACCGCACAAAATGAGCCCTCACATAACTATGTCGACAGAAAAATAAAGTTATTGTGCGCAGAAAATGGACACAGAAAATATCTTAAAAAGAAAAAATACAAGTAGTACAGCAAAGAAAAACTATATGTTTGGTATGGTAGTTGCACTGACCCACAGAATAAAGTTATTGGGTCATTTTTGTTGCGGTTTGTGCGCCGTAGAAACAAGACGCACCGAAAGATGGTGGAATGTCGTTTTTTCCATTTCTCTCCGCTTAGAATTTTTAAAAAGTTTTTCAGTACATTATATAGTACAATAAATAGCACCACTGAAAAATACAACTCGTCCCGCAAAAAACAAGTCCTCATGCAGCGACGTATGGATAAATAAAGGAGATACGATTTTTTAAAAGGGAGGAGGAAAAAATGAAAATGGAAAAAAGCAAAAAAGCTCCGTCACTAAGGGGTTAATGGTGGAGATGAAAGAAACCGCTAATCTGTGCCTTTCGACCCTATGAATGGTACAATCAGCGTTGATCATAGCATTCAAGGGGGGAAAAAAATTAATCCATGTGTCACAATCCGGGTTCATACCTAGTATGAGTAAACAGCGCAGGGTCCATTGAAGGACCTCAACGCTGTCTTACTATATTTCCTGTTAGGGCATACTTGGTATGTCCTATTAGTACACAGACAAATATATGACCTTCTAAGTATAACAGTACGTTTTAGTTAAAAATCAAAATGAACACTCACCCACCATGGGAATAAAAAAAATAAGGAAAGGGAAATGTTTAAACAGTAATGTTAAAGAAAAATACCCACGAGCACTTTTTAACAATAGATAAACTTTATTAAATATAACATACAAAACTAATAACCTATCTGTGCAATAAATTTATAGCATTTATGACAATCCTGTCAGGTAAACAAATGAGTATATTTGTGCATTTTTGCCTAAATAAAAAATTAATGTTAGAAAAGAATTTAAACTTAATGTAAAGGACACTGCTCTCGCCTGGTTCTCCTCCTACCCCTCTGACCTCTTTCAGCGTCTCTTTCGCTGGCTCCCCTCTCCGCTCCCCCTTGTTGGGGTTTCCCAGGGATCGGTCCTTGGCCTCCTTCTCTTCTCTATCTGCGCAGCCCCAATTGGACAAACCATCAGCATTTTTGGCCTCCAATACCAACTGATGACACCCAGTTATACACCTCTTCTCCCCCCACCCACCCACACCGATAGTCTGATGTTTTGGAGGAAGGGTACGGAGATGTCTGTCCGCTGTCTGTTACACCATGTCCTCCCTCTTTCTCAAACTTAAAGGGGTTGTCCCGCGCCGAAACGTTTTTTTTTTTTTTTTTCAATAGCCCCCCCCCCCCGTTCGGCGCGAGACAAACCCGATGCAGGGATAAAAAAAAAAAAACCGGGTAGTACTTACCGAATCCCCGCGCTCCGGTGACTTCTTACTTACCTTGCGAAGATGGCCGCCGGGATCTTCACCCACGGTGGACCACAGGTCCTCTGTGCGTTCCACTGCCGATTCTAGCCTCCTGATTGGCTGGAATCGGCACACGTGACGGGGCGGAGCTACGAGGAGCAGCTCTCCAGCACGAGCGCCCCATTCAACACAGAGAAGACCGGACTGCGCAAGCGCGTCTAATCAAGAGATTAGACGCTGAAAATTAGACGGCACCATGGAGACGGGGACGCTAACAACGGAGCAGGTAAGTGAATAACTTCTGTATGGCTCATATTTAATGCACGATGTACATTACAAAGTGCATTAATATGGCCATACAGAAGTGTATACCCCCACTTTGTTTCGCGGGACAACCCTTTTAACCTCTCAAAAACTGACCTCCTTGTCTTTTTTCCCCCTTAAGCAGCTGACTTCCCCCTAACATCTCCATATTAGTATCTGGCACCATCACAACCCCCAGAAAGCACAGCACGCCCGCTGCTTTGGGGTCACACTGGATTCTGATCTCTCCTTTACTCCACCATATGCAATCTCTGGCCCGAACAGGTCACCTGCACCTCAGGAATATTGCTAAAATTCATCCGTTCCTCACCACAGACATGCTAAAGACACTAGTCACCGCCCTCATCCATTCCCGACTAGACTACTGCAACTTGCTGCTCATTAGCCTTCCCCGCACCAGACTCTCCCCTCTCCAATCTGTACTAAAATGTGGCAGCTAGACTCACCTTCCTATCCAGCCACTTCTTAGATGCCTCTGCACTATGCCAGTCACTGCACTGGCTGCCTATCCACTACAGAACTTAATTCAAACTCATCACCCTCACCCACAAAGCTATCCATGGTGCCGCGCCACCGTACATCGCCTTAATCCTGTTCATACATCACCTAGCCCGCGCGCTCCGCTCTGCTAACACACTCAGACTAAACACCCCTCTAATGCGAACCTTACACGCTCGCCTCCAGGACCTCTCTAGAGCAGCACCAATCCTCTGGAACGCTCTACCCCAAAACATCTGGACAATCCCCAATGTGTGGAACTTCAGACGCGCCTTAGAGATGCACGTCTTCATAGAGGCATACTAAACCTTCTCATCTAGTCCCCCATCCCGAGAATATGCTCTTGCCCCTCCCTATGGCTTTCCACTTTGTCTGTCATACACGTACTGCCACGCACCACCTATTCTACCCCCACCCCGTTTGTGTTCCCAAAAACTGTATATCACAAGTTATCATCACATTGCTGTGTTCCCCCTTGCTCCACCGCCTGCCACTGGACCTTCTGTATCACCCCCACCCTCTTTGTCTCCAAATAATTGAATACCACATGTAACTTTTGTAATTTCTGTAATTTTCTCATTGTTTGTGTTCCCTATGTGCCTCAGAAGCGCTACAGAATAAGCTGACGCTATACAAATAATAAAGAGTATTATGTATATGTACCAGGAAGTGGTACCCATATAAAGTAACTCCTCCTGCAAAAAACAAAACCTCATACTACACCTACATCAAACAAGAAATGAAGTTATGACTGCCTGAATGCGAAGAGGACAAATTTAAAAAAAAAAAAATCTGTTCTTGATGCCAAAATTGGCCCAGGCCTTGGGGGGCGAGTTAATTCTGGTATTTAGAATTTCCTTATATCTATGATTTGTAATGTTGGTAGGTGAGAATTTTTTATTTTTGCTTTAAAGGTGTTTTTCACTAAAATATTATTGATGACCTACCAGTGTGATAGGCCATCAAAAGTGGATAGGCTGCCACTACGGACCCCAGCTGATGGGGCGCCCACTATACCCAGGGCACGAAATGGAAGCTGCTTCTCCGAGCCCAGTGTATTGGCCAGCACTTGTAACTGCAGGCACAACTCTCATTAACATTAATGGGAGCTGCTCCTGCAGTTTCACGCTGGGGCCACTACACCGGGGTCGGAGGAGCAGCAGCTTCCACGTAGACCCCTGTGTATGGGGCGCTGACAGCGACTGCCTGATCAGCTGTTTCGCCTGTGCACTGAGCACCAGACCCCAGCCAATCAACTAATAATCATCTATCCTGGAAAACTCCCTTTTAATTGAAACAGAAAGATTCTTCATACATTGATGAAATATTAGTAAATTGTGTGCATGTCTTGTATTTACATTATCAGTACAAAGAAGAAAAATATGATATTAATAATAATCTATTTTTATCCTCAGCAAATGGCTGTACCAAGAGGTTGGAAGGAAAATATATTTTATTTCCAGATTCTACAGTGGAAGATACTGATATTGCACAAGATTTTACAGAAAATATAAGTCACATTGGGGAGAAACTCGCTTCATGTTCAGAATGCGGGGTTTGTTTTTCTCAGAAATCAGGTCTGCTCATAAGTGAAAATATTCACAATGGAGAAAACCCAGTTTTATGTTTGGATTGTGGGAAATGTTTTCCTCATAGGCCAGCTCTTGCTGAACATCAAAAGACTCATACAGGGGAGAAGCTGTCTTCTTGTTCGCAATGTGGGAAATGTTTTACTAAAAAGTTAAACTTAATTGAGCATCCTAGAAATCGCACAGAGGAGAAGCCATTTTTGTGTTTGGAATGTGGGAAACGTTTTACCAAGAAGCTTTATCTGGTTGAACATCATAGAAATCACATAGGCAGGAAACAGTTTTCTTATTCGGAGTGTGAGAAGTGTTTAACCAGAAAATCGGGTCTCCTTAAATATCAGAGAAGTCAAACGGAGGAACATGAATGCGAGAAGTGTTTCAGCAAAAAACTGAATCTTAATCATCATCAGAGAATTCACACAGGGGAGAGGCCATTTTCATGTCCTGAATGTGGAAAGTGTTTCACTAAGAAGACTGGTCTTCTCGAACATCAAAAAATTCACACAGGAGAGAAGCCATATTCATGTGCTGAATGTGGGTCAAGTTTTACTAATAAAGCAGGTCTTGTTAGACATCAAAAAATTCACACTGGGCAGAAGCCGTTCTCGTGTTCACAATGTGGGAAATGTTTTGCCCAGAAATCGAATCTTGTTAATCATCAGAAAACTCACACGGGGGAAAAGCCGTTTCCATGTTTCGAATGTGGAAAACGGTTTACCAAAAAATCAAGTCTTACCGAACATCAGAAAATTCACAGAGGGGAGAAGCCGTTTCCATGTGTAAAGTGTGGAAAGCGGTTCACTTATAAAACAGGTCTCATTTATCATCTGAGGACTCACACGGGCGAGAAGCCATTTTCATGTTCAGATTGTGGAAAATGTTTTACCCAAAAATCAAGTCTAATTAAGCATCACAAAATTCACACAAGGGCAAGGACTTCTTTAGATTCCAGTGCAAGTGAGATCATAAACTCGGCTTAACTCTGAAATACCAGCTTCTACCCAAACATTCCTGAGTCATAAAATTACAGTTTACTTTTCTAGTCTTAATTTATACATCTGTCTAATCAGCAGTTTGGTTTCAAGCGGGGGGGGGGGGGGAGTTGTATTTTTCACTAGTGATTTATACATCTGTCTAATCAGCAGTTTGGTTTCAAGCGGGGGGGGGGGGGGGGGGGGAGTTGTATTTTCCACTAGTGCTATCTAACGTACCAGATAATGTGCTGAAAAACTTTTTCAAAAATTCTAAGTGGAGTAAAATTTAAAAAAGACATTCCGCCATCGTTCAGTGCGTCTTGTTTCTGCGGCGCACTGCAACAAAAATGACTTTTTAAAAATTATTTTCTGCCGCCATCTTCGGCGCACAATAACTTTTTTATTTTTCCATCGACGGGTGCGAGGGCTCATGTTTTGCGGGACGTCCTGTAGTTTTCATTGGTACCATTTTGGAGTGCGTACGACTTTTTTATGGCTTTTTATTGCATTCTTTTCTTGGAGATGGTAACCAAAAAAGTGCATTCCTGGCGTTTCGTTTTATTTTTTCTGACGTTCACTGTGCGGGGTAAATGTGTGATTTTGATTGGACTTTTAAGGACGCAGTGATACCAAATGTTTTTTTTGTTTTATGATTTAGATTCTTTCATTATAAATATGGCAAAAGGGGGGAGGGGTGATTTAAACTGTTATTACTTTTTTTTTTTTTTTTTTTTATATGGTGCAAAAGTGGTAAAACATAATAAAACCTCTATAAATTTGGTGTTGTAATTGTAATGACTCATTCAATAAAGATAACATAGTAAATATACCACATGGTGAACGCCATAAAAATAAATTGCAAAAACACTGGTAAAATAGCTTTTCCATTACCTCGCAGCCAAAAAAAAATTCTAAAAGTTATTTAATACATTACATTATATGTACCATAAATTGGTTCCTATAAAAACGAAAACTCATCCTAAAAAATAAAAGGTGTCATACAGCTCCACTGCCGAAAAATAAAATAAAATAAAAGTTATGACCTTTGGAAAACTAAAGAAGAAAGGATTATTGTATTTTTTAATAATCATAATGAGTGAGGCTCTATTCGCATCTGTGTTAGAAGCTGTTAAGAGCCAGAAACCAAATGGATTACATTCTAGTCATTGGGGTTCATTCGGCACAATTTGGTTCTGTTATGAGACAGATCCTTTCATCCAGGGGATCCCATTTTCCTGCTCCCATAATAGAGCAGGAAAACTGAATCCCTGGTGCAGATGTGAATAGAGCTTAAAGGGGTTGTCCCGCGCCGAAACGGGTTTTTTTTTTTTTCAATAGCCCCCCCCGTTCGGCGCGAGCCAAACCCGATGCAGGGGTAAAAAAAAAAACGGATAGTACTTACCCGAATCCCCGCGCTGCAGCGACTTCTTACTTACCTTGCTAAGATGGCCGCCCGGATCTTCACCCACGGTGGACCGCAGGTCTTCTCCCATGGTGCACCGTGGGCTCTGTGCGTTCCATTGCCGATTCCAGCCTCCTGATTGGCTGGAATCAGCACACGTGACGGGGCGGAGCTACGAGGAGCAGCTCTCCGGCACGAGCGGCCCCATTCAGAAGGGAGAAGACCGAACTGCGCAAGCGCGTCTAATCGGGCGATTAGACGCTGAAATTAGACGGCACCATGGCGACGGGGACGCTAGCAACGGAGCAGGTAAGTGAATAACTTCTGTTTGGCTCATATTTAATGCACGATGTATATTACAAAGTGCATTAATATGGCCATACAGAAGTGTATACCCCCACTTGCTTTCGCGGGACAGCCCCTTTAAGTAAAATTGTAGAGAGCTTTTTACTTCTGGACATTATATAGTATTACAATAAACTCTAAAGCCTAGTGCCCACAGCCATGATGGGCTCCACAATTGGAATTCCGCAGCGGAGTCCGTCACGGCGCCCCCTCAGAGACTCCATACTTGCCTCTGGATCCGCTGCCCTATGTCCAGCCTCCCGTGCCAGCATGTCATATGACGCGGACGTCGGTGGGCAGGGAAGCATTTTCACACTATCTATCAGCGGAAGATAGCGTGACGGATGGCTTCCATTGACTGCAATGGAAGCCGTCCGCGCGTACGCCAGCGGCAAATAGAACATGCCGCGGGTGATTTCACAGGGTGGAATTCTGCAGCGTGAGCATTGCGCTATTAGGTTCAATAGAACCTAATAGCTGCGGGGCAACGCTGCGGATTTCCGCCGCGTATCACGAAATCCACCCGTGGGAATTAGCCCTAAGGGAATCTTTATGCAATGTTCAGAATGAAAAGGGGCTACGTTAAAAGATACATTAGCCTAACCAGTAAAATGTTTAACAGGTATTGTTTGAAAATGCTAAAATAAAAATCGTACCTCCTCCTCTGCAATGTCTGTTTTATTTTTTAACATTCAAAGAGGCTGTTGCAATGTACATGGGCAAATACAATAGCAAACGCCTGTCAAACATTACATTATAGGATACTACCCCGGAGACACCATTTATACAATAAAGTTGTAACAGTTTCTGAAAATCCTTATAGCACTGGAGGAAAGTTATTTCTAAGAGATTTAAAAGGAATTGGTCACAGTGCAATTTTCCAGTAGTGACATTAAACCAAAGCTTTCTTGCCTAGTGGGTGAAAGACCTTGCTTTTAATGATCTATATTAAAGTAGTTGTCATGGGCTGAAGTATTGATGAAATGTCCGTATGATAGTCCAACTCCCGGCATCGCAGCTTATCAGCTATTTGAAGGGGCTGGGATCCTCAAGTGGGGTCTTTCTGCCTATCAGTTCCTTTCAAGTGAATAGGATTTAGTTGCAATACAAGGCACAACCACTACAAAATGTATAGCGCTGTGACTGGTATACAATGAAGAGTGCAGTACTCATTTGAGCACTGCAGCCCCTTCAAACAGCTGTCGCTGACTGTCAGCTTTTACACTCTCAATCATCTGATGCTAATAACCTAAGTCCTGGATTAACCCCCTTTAATCTATTTCATGTGAACTTATGTTCAAGTGGGCTGGTGCCTTGTCCACAAGGTTAAATCATGAATGCCTTACAGCACTTGAATGCTGTAACTAGAGCAGAGCGAGTACCAAAATGCTTGGGTGCTCGTTATTCGAGTCAAGCTTTTCGGAATATTCAAGAGCTCTATTCGAGTAACGAACCCTATTGAAGTCCATGGGAGACCCGAGCATTTTTGTATTTGACCCGTCTGGTGCCTAGCTTTTTTTTTAATTCTCCCCTCTCCCCCACATACTGCTGTAGACGTGCGGACACGTCACAGCAGGAAGTGGTAATGCGGTGAGGGGTGGTACTCCGCTCGAGTAACGAGCACCATCGAGTATGCTAATACTTGGATGAGCATGTTCGCTCAACTCTTGCCGTAACTCATACAGGCTTTGTTAGATGTCAGTGGAATATGTAAAGACTCACAGTAACCTGATAAACTAATTTTTATTCTGCCGTGTCAGAGTAGTGGGGTGCTACACGTATATCCTTGTGTCCCAAATCTGGGTTAGTACGAGCTGCTCGGAAAATCGCAGGTCCCATAGCATTTCTGTAAATTGCAAATAATTCAGTTTATTAGTTAACAAGCCAAAGTATTTATAGTCCTTTTAGACAAATACATTAAAAGGTCACCTGATGCATAACTTGTTATGCCTCTTTATTATTGATTACTACACTTAGCACGTGCAGTGACATTGGTCTCTAGTCACGTGCAGTTTGCTTACTGTCTGATATTGTTTATTACTAATCTAGAAGTATTCTTAAGCTTAGTTAAGGTCTACATAGTTAAATATATGTATAGAAGATCAAATAAAGTAAAACATAATAAAGAGTAAGACGTGCTAAAAGTACATTTCTAAAGCCCCATTTACAGGAGAATTACCATTTTGAGCGATCATTTTGCATAAAGTACTAATGGCCATTTATGCCCATTAGTACTTTATCAGCTTTATTTGCATGCAAATGAGCCTCCAGTAGCTGTTGCAGAACTCAGCAGAAGCTCAGTAATTAGCTCCATTGTTTAGCCATGGGCTGTTAAAAGAAAACAATGTAATCTCTAGCTCCCATGTAGATAACAGCGTGCGGGCTGCACAGAGAATACAAGGTTATCTCCTGCTCCCAGCGTGCAGTCTGAACTATGGTTTTTATGCTGAACTAAAAATCATCGTTCAAATGAAAAGTGCACCAGATGGTAGCATTTACACACAACGATTAGCTCTCAAAAGCCATCGTTTTACAGAATTTTGAGCAATAATCGTTACGTGTAAATGGGGCTTAAAACAAAGTCAATGTTTAGTCAGCTGTCTGGCTACACATTTGTGTGAGCGAAGGTCAATGGCAGCTTACCTTCAGGCCTTGTATCTTCTGTTTTTCCTATTCTGAAACATATCTGACTGTGTGTGTCAAGTCAGTTAGAAACTGGAGTGGCAAATGAGATGGTGTTTAAACACTATGGTTTCTCTCATCGTCAAATTGTCAAGGTTAAATGGCCACTGGCTTTTCAAGCAAGTTATGCTGATATGATAATTAGTAAAATTGGAAATCACTTTTTTTAACCTAAAATAACATTTTTGTGCTGATAAATTCCTCTGAACTGCTGGCCACTAGAGATCTTGCTTCCTTGTAACTTTCTGTCCCCTTATCAAGTCATAGCAGGAAGTGGAGGTTGGTTTTGTCTGATGCTGTCCATAGAAGTTTATAAAGAGGAGGGAGAGAGAAGCAGAGCCACACATACTTGTTGCTGCAGCTAAGTGATATATTGTCTTATAGCAGCGAAAATCTATACTGCTGTACACTGTTTTCCATGATGCTGTTATATCTATGTGTGCTACAAAGAGTTCAGGAACAGAATCCGCTATTTTCTCTGTATGCAGTGTATGGGAGATATCCTAGCAGCTAGTCTACACCCACAAGCTCTGGGATGACTGAAATTGGCGATACAGCCTGCAGCTGGAAAAACTGATGAAAAAGGCATATAATGGTCAGTTATAGTGCTATTCCCCATCTACACACATAGGGCGGCTTATCACGTTACCCTTTAAAGTCACCGGGGCATGGCCTGGATGGCAAAGATGGTGGACGCAAGCTGGTAAAGCTCCACTATCGGACAGCTCAGACTAACCAGCGACATCTGAGGACAGCAGAGAGGCGGACTGTCACCGGGAGACTGGAGATGAGCAAAAGAAAGCCAGCGAGGATGGGGCCCAAGCGTCTCATGGACTTCTTCCCGGCACAGGATGCTAGAGAAGAACCAGAAGTGCAGGCAGCCAAGAATCCAGAAGCAGAGGGAGCGGAGTTGGGAGCGGCGGGCCGAGGGGACCCTCCGAAATACATAGATCAGGTAAGAGAGCTGTCCCCCAATATACAAGCAGACACTGCCACAGACGCGACCCTCACAGCCATCGCTAGTGCAGAGGGAGGAAGAACAAGAAAACTGCAGCAGGAGGGACAGATAAAGTTAGAAGGGAGAAGATGTCCCCTCATCACACGAACAGGGAGAGGAATGAGCAGGGGGAAGAGATACCCTCTCAGAGAGTGTCCGCTAAGAAGATGACCAAGAAGGGAGGAAACAGTACTACAATCACTAGCAGAGCAGGAACAGTTGGCAGAAGATGAAGGAGGGAGAGCCCGTATTGAATGTTGCATGCTTCAGCCAACCTGCTTCTGAATGTTTCATAAGAAACTTGATACTAGCCTTAAAGGGATCCCTAAAAAAAAGATGTTTTAGCTATGCATAGCACAGTCAACTTTGCTATTTCTGACCTAGGGGAGAGAGTAGACCATTTGTAAACAAAAACCTGTAAAATAACAGGCTCCCATAATGAGCTAATTGCTGTGCATTACAAATTGGCAGATGAGCTGGAGGCAGTCAAAAACAAAACGTCGGACCCAGAAGACCGCAGCAGACGAAATAATGTTAAAATAAGGAGAATCACCGAAACCGTGGTGATAGAAGACCTACCAGATTCCAACTCCAACGAGCATATACTAGATCGAGCACACAGACTGCCAAGGCCAAAGTCCATCTCAGAAAATATACCCAGAGATGTGATCACACATGTACATTTCTACCATATTAAAAGACGCCATGATGAACGCCTCCAGAAAAATTTAGGAATTTCTTCCCCCCCCCCCCATCCTTTGAACGAATTAAACTTTTCTCAGACTTTTCCAAAACCACGATGCTAGCTAGGAAAAGACTCTCCCCAATTACTTCCATACTAAGGCCGCCTGCAGACGAGTGGGTCGAATCCGGCGGCGAGAATTCTCGCCGCGGGACCTGACCTGAGCGCCTGCAGAGACGAGCGCGTACTCACCCGCGCCCGGCGGCCCCGGCTCTTTCATGTGCCGGGCAGCCGGTGCATGCGCAGACCGGAGCCGGCGGCCGGGTGAGTGACGTATCTGTGCGAGGCTCTGCGAGCCCCGCACAAAAATAGGACATGCCGCGGTTTGTTTGCCGCACGACATTTCGCGCGGCCAAACCGCGGCCGTCTGCATAGGAGTGCGTATTGTAATGCACTCCTATGCAGGCTTTGAGCGACGGAAATCCCGCGGCGGGATTTCCGCCCGTGTGCAGGCGGCCTAAGAGAGAACAAAGCTCTCTATAGATGGGGCTTTCCGACAATGTTATTCATCAACAAAGAAGGAAAGACAGACATCCTTTCAAACACTGAAGAAGGCTACACACTCCTGAAAAAATGTGGAATCCCGATTCCTGTAGACAACGCTCTAACTCATCTGGCTAAAGATTGAATACAGAGACCTGCCTCCATATGCATAGTAAAACATCAGCATACCGCTACCAGCCAATAGAAATGCACACCGAATCCAGTACTGCTAGCCTTCAAGTTATACAAGAGGTGGCTCCATCCTAATGATGGCTGAACTGTACTCACCCCAACTCATGACCTTCAGAAATGGGGTTTCTAACAACTCCCCAGATATTGAAGGCCCTTTTTTGGTTGATTTACCCCAATTATGTTTTTCAAGAATTAATGTTAACTGGATTTGGATGGACATCCCTTTAACAGTGTTGACCTCGAAACCCCAAGAGAAGTTCCAGTTTGAAAGAGTTTATATACAGTACGAGCTGACCAAACAGGTGACACATATATTTATCTCACAGCCCAAGGAGAGATTGCTACATCATTATCATCAACCCTAAGACCATTATGGATCTAAATCAAACCTCCATAAATTCAAGAGGACTGAACTCCTCCTTTAAGAGAACCTCGCTATGGAAAGCGTTTCTCTCAGCACAAGCGGACATCCTGTGTGTGCAACAAAATACGCTTGGCAAATAATGGTCATCCAGCTTTGTACCACTCCAAATTTCCCAACGTGTATATGGCCAACGCAAAAAAGAAAGCAGGAGTGTTGATTACAATAAGGGACACTGTGGATTGTAAGTTCTTGGAGATCTATCTCCTAGATAGATGGAGGAGGTATATATCTAGTTTTGCATTGTATTGTTCGGCTCATGTTTTATGGCCCGTTAGTGCCCCACTTATAGTTTTCCACAGCTAATACTGTGCTTACCCTATAAGATTTCTTTATATTTGGGATTAGTGTACCCCGTATGGTGTGTTTAGGCCGTGCATATTTGTCTATACACTTATTGTTGGGTTTAACCTCTATGGTGTGGTATTTCCCCACGAGGTAGTGATTTCACTGTTGAATTCAATGCTGTACTTACCTTAAAAAAATATTTTTTTATATTTATGATTAATGTATCCCTTATGGTGTGTTTAGGCCGTGCACATTTGTGTATACACTTATGTTTGTGTCTTTCTTCCATGGCGTGTTATCTCCCCACAGGGTAGTAACTCCATTATTGTATCTAACGCCGCACTTACCTTTAAAAGATAATTCTATATTTATTTTGGCATGTGATCATGTTTACTTACACATGATACGTCTTAAGGTTAGGCCGTGCTGACTATATCAGTGATGCGTGCCATTTCACGTGATTACGTCACGCGCCTGTGACGCTTTGAGGTCACGGTGCACGACTACCCTGTCGGTATACCGATACCTATATAAATTTCATTGCACATTCATTATACGTCATTTACGTGCTGACGTCACACGTTATTACGTGTTGACGTCATTTAGCGCATGCGCCCTTTCATTTGTTGACCGGTGATTGGCGGAATAATTAAATTATCATGTGATCCGACAGATTGTCAGCTGCCTGTCGATATAGGGGGCGTTTCCATGAATGGGAGGTGCTGTGAGTATGACGCCATTGGGCATTTACTATATAAACATGTGATGTTTGGGGATGGCGGGCATCCGGAGCATGGATCCACTGCTCTGTGTTCTACAGATAGCGGTATGTATTGCACCCGTTGATTGTATTCAGTGTTATATGTGACATATGGTAAATATTGAACTTCTTGATTTTATTTTGTGCTGTATGTTGTTTATGATGTCCTCTTACTTATTGTATGTTGTCTGGTGTTATCTTTAGGCTTGATAAAGACCTAAACGGTCGAAATGTTGCCTTTTCGTCTATTTATGGAATAATAAAAGCTTTTTTCTTAAAGGCTGTATGCACCTTTTATGCTGCCATGCTCCTTGCAATATATTTTTGATTGAACTTGGGGCTGATTGTCCACAACTCCTGCTTTTGGCTTTGCATATTATCAACTATAGCTCCCCCCTATGGTTGGGGTGAAGAAACCGAGTACTGTTGAATTTTTCTCTTTGTCGTACATTATATATCTAGTTTTGATATGCAAAGTTAATGGTTTTCTCCTGACCTTGGTCAACATATATGTTCCAAAGTCATTACAACTATGTTTTCTCGGCAAGGTCATGAGAAAAGTAAAAAAGATCCAACAAGAGGATCTAATAATGTGTAGAGATTTCAATGTGATAGCAGACGGGGAGCTTGACTCCAGTAACTCCAGTAGAAGGGTATTCCCTCCTTAGCCCCATGGTTGCTCAAATAGGAGTTGTAGGACTCCTTTAGATGTATTAATGCGGGCTCTAAGAAGTATTCCTTCTATTCAACACAACACAAATCCTTCTCCAGGATTGACATGATTCTGGTAGACTTCCACATGTTACAAGAGCAAGAGATACGAAGATAGGGATGTCCTTTGGTCTGATCACACTCCAGTACTATTGACCATAGGTCACCAATCTCCTATAGGTGGAAATTGGAGGAATAACACTTTTTTGGAAGAAGTTACCAAAATACCAAGAGAAAGTACAAGAGGCAATAGAGGAATACTTCTGCCTTAATGATTTCCGTGGGACATGCAGTTTTTAGTTATGAGTAGAGATGAGTGAGTATACTCGCTAAAGGCAATTGCTCGAGCGAGCATTGCCTTTAGCGAGTACCTGCCTGCTCAAGACTGAAGGTTCGGGTGCCGGCGGCGGGCAGGGAGCGGCGGGGGAGAGCAATGAGGAACGGAGGGGAGATCTCTCTTTCCCCCCTGCTCCCTCCTGCTGACTGCCGCTACTCACCGCTCCCCCGCGCCCGCACCCGAACCTTCTGTCTCGAGCGGGCAGGTACTTGCTAAAGGCAATGCTCGCTCGATCAATTGCCTTTAGCGAGTATACTCGCTCATCTCTAGTTATGAGTTTCACTGAGGCCGAGGAATCCAATATAAATCTCAACAGTTTCACTGGTCTGATTCCTAAAACATAACTTTTATTAGTATAAATAAACATATTGCATGACTATGTGATTTATATCCAAAACGAAATAACTCACCACTTCTAATTCTGTATGATCTACGTCACTGATTTATTGTATATACAGTGAATGTATTATACCCAAGCACATCAGAGGCGCCTCAAGCCGTAGTCAGTCGTTCAATAATATAGCAGTAATTTTAAAGCCTGAAACAAGGAGCCACCACAAAATTACTTCAAAGGTATTAATATTGACTATGTAGGGGTCACCTCCTAGGATAGTAGTGACTAATAGCTTTTACCGTATACCACCAGTGTTATAGCCAAGTAGTGGGTCGGTCATGTTTGAGTCGCACACTATCATGCACTAGGCGGATCGCACAAATATACTAGTTCCAGAGATGAAGGTTGGCTGCACAAATAGAGGGACTATGATGTCTATGTGTACAAACCGTTATGGTTTAGGAGCTTGTGAGATGCCCACAAGACTGGATTTATCGACGGTATCCAGAATTTATACAAGGCTCCCACTCCATGCATAAATACCAGATGGTAAAATCGTTATCAGAAACAAGTGTATGCCTCAGATAACTAAGTTATCAGAAATAAATTCATTTTCAAAGAAATAATCCTTGAACTATCACCAGTTGTCAGGGTAAAATTCTAAGTACAGCACCAATCAGGCCCACCCCACTTGCCCCGCTGCCGGCGGTAAGAAGAGACACCACACGGAGGTCTGGTATAGTTTCTCACACGGGGACATGACTGCGCTTCCCGCTTTATTACAGATTACATGAGATCTTATACCCTTTGTCTCATCACCAGGAATGGGTGATGGGCTCATAACCATATATGGGAAGTCCGGATTTCCGGCCTGAGACAGTGAAAGTTATGTACATAGTTGAACAGTCGTTATCTTAATACTGGCGCCTCCGGGAAAACAGCCAAGTACGCGTCCTTCGTCCGATTCTTCTTTGCTGTGTTTAAAATACATTTTGTTCAAGATACATTTTGTCTTCGCCTTGCAAGGCCTTTGGAATATCTGATGTAAGGTGACATATAAGTTTTTTCTCATTTGGAATTGAATACAACTTGCATATAGGTATAAAGCATAAAGAACATATGGCAATATATACATATACCCTCACAAACCCCCCTAAAAACTTAATATGGAGATCAAGTACCAGGCCTTGCACTCTTCCTCGGTCGCCTCTCCCTTGCGTCAGGGTTTCTCCACTTGCCCATAAGTCCCTACTCCTAAAAGGGGGGGATCCCTACCTCACCTCAGAAGGAGGCCATGGATTCCCTGGGCATATTTCCAGGCATCCATACCCTCTATCTGTACGAGTTAACACCCCACAGGGTGTGCCCTCGCCGGAACCTAAGGTCTTCTGCACTTTCCCTAGGCAAATGGGAATTCCACTGACAGTCCATCTTATGAGACCGGGGCAGACACAGTACTAGTACATTTCTCCATTTTTCTGTTAACGTACGTGGTTGGCATTATCGGAACTGGCTCTTCATCTTTTTCAAACAAGGGAAACACTGGTGTCACATTATCCAGTCCCTTACTCATACTCTTTTTGATCAAAGGGATAATACACGTACAGGAAATTACATACCCCACCTCTTTCTGCTAAAATCATATCCAGGGCCACTCTATGGCCATGGATGCAGTGGGCCCTAACTGGTCAGCTAACCCTTGCAAAGCATCCCTGGTGTAGTTTACAAACCTCTGCTGATTGTAATAGATATAATTCATCCAATCTACATTATTATTAACAGTGACAAAAGCAAATAAGGACTCAAAACCTGCTTTAACCTGATCTCTAGAATTAAATTAATCTCGCACCCCCCTTGGCACTCCTATTGCATCTATGTATATATGTGGATGGCTAGTGTACAGTAGTCAAAGGTGTGTGTTAGAGGAATTGTACCACATTATAGCATGTAAAGGATATGCAGGATCATGAGTTCTTTCAGTGCGAAGTGTGGATCCAAGTGGGCTTTCCTTCGAGCTTGACTGCAGTTGGGGTGGTGAGCAACATCTGGTAAGGACCTTTAAACCAGGTTTCTCTCTCAAACTTTTTCACATAGACCCTGTCACCTGGTTTCAGATTGTGACACTCATCTGTAGGACCTGGGAGAAAAGCAGAGACTGCAGAATGCATTACTAACAATTTCTTGGAGGGACCTGTGACAAAATTAACAAGAAAATCATTCCCCAAACTCAGCTACTGTGGCATGTACCCTCCGGAGAAAAAGAAAAACTAATGGAAGACACTCAATTCAAAATTTTCCCCTTTTCTTCATTGCCTTTTTGTGTCTACTTTCTTCCTACTCCGCGGACGGTAAGGTGTGTGAAAAGCCTGGAATATACCCCAAACAGACATGATGTATTGCATTATTTCACCTGTGAACTGTGTACCTTTGTTTGACTCAATCACTTCCGGTACCCCATATCTGCAGATTACCTCATTCATGAGCTTCTGTGCGGTTACCTGCTTATTTACTTTAGTAACAGGGTAGGTCTCCAACCTGAAAAACATCAACAACAACAAGCACATATTCATACTTCCCAACAAGTGGGAGCTGAGTGTAGCCAATTTGCAATCCCTGAAATGGGTAGAGTGGCCCCGGCAAGTGTTATGTGGCAAATTTACTTCTGCCCTCTTGCTTACGGCAAAGATCATGCAAAATTGGACAAATGATGCAGCAGCTACAGAAAACCAAGGAGCCACCCGTCCTCGTTCAAGCGTCGACATCATTACTGCTTTGAGAGGTGCGTCTTTCCGTGCGTCAACTGGGCCATCATGGGGCACAGGGACCGTGGTGGGCAAGTGCTGTTGACTGTTCACCATACGCCGTCCCTTTTTAGTCCATTTTTCCTTTTCTTCCTTGCTGGCTTGTAACTGTAAAGTCTTTAGCATATCAAAGTCCAAATTTTTATCAAAGTCCAAGTTTTTATCAAAGTCCAAAGTTATTATCAAAGTCCAAGTTGATATCAAAGTCCAAGGTTTAGTCAAAGTCCAAAGTTATTGTCAAATTCTTCTTTTCTTCTTTTCTTCCACGGCTTGAGGGCCGCTGCCTTTGCTGTGTGGCCTGTGATGGCATTGCCTCTTGCTTCTCCAGTGTAGGAATTGGTGTGAGCTTTCCACTTTGTCAGGTAAAAGTAGGGCCTCCGTGAGACTCTGCCCGCTGCATCATTCTTAATTGGCTGTCCTGCTGAGGTAAAAAACTGTCTGGCCTTCCATTTTGGGCCGTAATCATGAGCTATGCCAAATGCATACCGGGAGTCAGTGTAAATGTTTGCCGTCTTACCTTCCTCCACTCTACACGCCTCAGCGAGGGCTTTTAGTTCCGCTTCTTGTACTGCGACATGCGGAGGCATTCTGCTTTTTAGGACATCTTGTTGTGTAACCACTGCATAACCGGAGTGGAGTTGTCAATCACCCTGGGTACCATCTATAAAAAACAACTCAAAATATGCATTGTTAACAAGGGCTTTTGTAACTTTTTAAAACTTAAATTTTCTTGTTGCATCAATGCTAGACAATCATGCTAATATTCTATTTCAAAAAGATCAGAATCTTGTTGCAAAAAATTTAAAAAATTTAAAAATGGCTGATTTGCAATACCTAGATCACCTATGCCTTCTTCTCCCCCCCTTTAAACCCGGGTACTCAATTGGAAGAATAGTAGCCGGGTTTAAGTTAGTACAACATTGTAAAAAGATTTGATGGATGCAGATAAGGCCTGTAAGATGTTAGCACCAATAACAGAGACATGAGTTACATCGGGGCAGAATAATCTACAAACATGTATTAATATTTGAAATGTGATATTCCTTTAAGTGAATTCATTATTAATCTGATCCTGCCTGCAATGTCTTATCAAATTTGAGACAGGAGAAAAAACAAAACAAAAACTTTTACTAGCTGCTCAAGATCCTCACCCCCTCCCTTGTTGAGAAGAGGGATGAAACATTACGTACTATTACATCATCTAGCTCCACCCCTTCGATACTGGCTGCGTATGTCTTTTTTCACAGCTCATTTCAGCTTAACAGTCTACACGTCCACATCTCAACCAAGCAAAGTCCCATGCATGGGGGGGACTTTTATCCCCAGTCATTACCTGCATCACACATTTGAACACTGGTCACTAACTCTCATCCATCCATGCGCTCAAGTCTGCCCCGTCACCCCCTATTGAAGGTGTACCAGTCCATACAGATGCACAGACAAAAAGAGTCTGACAAACAAACATACATCAGTTGAAAAACATTGAGGTGAGTGCTATAATGTTATAAAGTACATGATTCTATTGAGATGAGATTGTGAATGAGCGCTATCTTTGACAAATTATGTGAAAAAATTTGCTGAGTGACTGAGACATTCTATCTTTCTTGTGTACTGAAGCTATTATATGCTGTATTAAACGCGGAAGTATTTTAGTTTCTGTGACCCTGAGTTTGGAGTGAATCTGAAAGCCCCCACCTTTGTAAAAACCAACTGTTATCTCTCCGAATATGCATTCACTGACTGAGTTGTTTTAGTTTAACTATTCCCTGCATTTGAACTCATAATTAACACATATGCTGGGACCTTGCAACATTCATTTTCAACCCCTGTATAAGTAAGAATATACCTTAGAAATTGCTATATTTCCTGCCTACTAAGACAGTATAATTAATTAAATTCATTTCAATTCATTTTAAGCAAGCAAAGATATTTTCCAGGGTCAGTATTTCATTTTCTCCGCTCCGTTATCGCCCGACCTTGAAAACGAGACACAGACTCTACAGCTACATGTAAACAATCTTTCTCATCTAAAAGCAAGCTCAGTTAACTATTTGCACATACAGTATATATATATATATACACACATATATCTATTATCTATCTTGTATTATACACCTTTTCTTCTTTCTCTCTGCCAACAAATCACATGCTTTGTAACTTTCTCCTTGACTTTGCTTGTTCCTTCAGCACTTTCTCCCTACCTAACTGCCAATATAACCTTCAATAGACACTCTCCCGACACCCTCTTGATCACTTACTGTACTTTTCAACATTTCACTTACGGATACTTTCTTAAAACGTGTACATACTTAACTTTCTCTATCACTCTGCTTCTCACTTCAGCACTTTCTAGCAAACCTTGATCTTTTAAGGCGCCTCTTGGTCCTAAAGACCTCCTCCCAGACACCATTTTGTAATCTACCGTGCGGGTCGGTGTCACACATTTTCATAAGTTTTCTTACAGTCTACAGATTGTGACCCTTGTCTCTCCGCCATCAATTGATCCGCATGGCGGCAGCCCTTGAGGGGCTCTATCTTCTTTAATAAGGTCTTACGCATATTACAACAACAACAACAATAATAATAACACGCTCCATAGAGTGCATCCTTCTGACCCGAATTGTCAGCCCCTTATATATGGCAAAACAACCGAAGGCATCTTCTTCTATGGAACCAGTCCCAAAGAGTGCATCCCTCTCCTCAGCTAAACCATCAACAACTAAACTAAACTAAAAGAGAGGGTCTCTTCTTCTATGGGACCTGTCTCACAGAGTGCTTCCCTCTCCTTAGCTAAACCATCAACAACTAAAATAACCGAGGGTTCCTTCTTCTGTGAGACCAAATGAAAAGTAAGAGAAAAAAAATTCTGCAGATACAACAAACAACCTTCACTATTGCTAAAACACTACGGACTTCAACAAAAAATAGACTACAGACTAGTTCCTGGGTGACCGATTGGTGCGCATATCACGGTCAGTGGTCCATGACGGCAAACCCGAAGCCCACACGAGTTACCGTGTAGAACTCTTAACCCAACCCGTCCGGTCACAAACCACAGATAGTCCCTCCTGCTGCAAGACTCTCAGCGTAAAACACAACATAAATATATGCTGGTCTTACCTGGAGTTCTGTGAGTTGATCAGGCTCGGTTTGCAGCAGGACGGCTTCTCCGTGGCGTGGATTCGGGTGGAATGCGTTGTAAGCTCCGGTTTTGTCGCCCCAGTTGGTTGCGCCATTTTGTCAGGGTAAAATTCTAAGTACAGCACCAATCAGGCCCACCCCACTTGCCCCGCTGCCGGCGGTAAGAAGAGACACCACACGGAGGTCTGGTATAGTTTCTCACACGGGGACATGACTGCGCTTCCCGCTTTATTACAGATTACATGAGATCTTATACCCTTTGTCTCATCACCAGGAATGGGTGATGGGCTCATAACCATATATGGGAAGTCCAGATTTCCGGCCTGAGACAGTGAAAGTTATGTACATAGTTGAACAGTCGTTATCTTAATACTGGCGCCTCCGGGAAAACAGCCAAGTACGCGTCCTTCGTCCGATTCTTCTTTGCTGTGTTTAAAATACATTTTGTTCAAGATACATTTTGTCTTCGCCTTGCAAGGCCTTTGGAATATCTGATGTAAGGCGACATATAAGTTTTTTCTCATTTGGAATTGAATACAACTTGCATATAGGTATAAAGCATAAAGAACATATGGCAATATATACATATACCCTCACACAGTTAGGTCCTTGTGATTTGTGTAGGATAGTATTATATATATGTGTGTGTGTGTGTGTATGTATATATATTTTTATAGGTTTGGTTCAACGCGTTTCATTGCTGGTGCAACTCTCAGGAACCCTATACCGATAGCAACACCTCAGCCAAAAGATGATAGCTGGTGGCTGTAATATGCCCTAGATAATTCTGGGCATTTCAGAATTAAAGACTGGCAGCTGATGCCTATATTTTGCCCTTGTTAGATTCTGGCATGAAAAAAGGGGTAGCCCAAGGGTATTTTGCATAATTTGCCCTCCCTAAATCTGGATCGGCGATGATATCATAAATTGACCCTAGCTAAATGGTCAGTCAGCAGTATCCATGAGATTAGCTACCAGATCTTTGTTCAAACTGAATCTATTGGATCTATCAGAACCTAATAGTAAAGGATAATGCTGGATAAATATCCTTAGTAGAGATGAGCGAGCACCAAAATGCTCGTGTGCTCGTTACTCGGGACGAAATTTTCGCGATGCTCGAGGGTTCGTTTTGAGTAACGAACCCCATTGAAGTCAATGGGCGACCCGAGCATTTTTGTATATCGCCGATGCTCGCTAAGGTTTCCATTTGTGAAAATCTGGGCAATTCAAGAAAGTGATGGGAACGACACAGCAACGGATAGGGCAGGCGAGGGGCTACATGTTGGGCTGCATCTCAAGTTCCCAGGTCCCACTATTAAGCCACAATAACGGCAAGAGTGAGCCACCCCCCCTCCTAACAACTTTTACTTCTGAAAAGCCCTCATTAGCAATGCATACCTTAGCTAAGCACCACACTACCTCCAACAAAGCACAATCACTGCCTGCATGACACTCCGCTGCCACTTCTCCTGGGTTACATGCTGCCCAACCCCCCCCCCCTCCCGCACGACCCAGTGTCCACAGCGCACACCAAAGTGTCCCTGCGCAGCCTTCAGCTGCACTCATGCCACACGCTGGCCTCATAGCCACACCACCCTCATGTCTATTTATAAGTGCATCTGCCATGAGGAGGAACCGCAGGCACACACTGCAGAGGGTTGGCATGGCTAGGCAGCGACCCTCTTTAAAAGGGGCGGGGCGATAGCCCACAATGCTGTACAGAAGCAATGAGAAATACAATCCTGTGCCACCGCCATCAGGAGCTGCACACGTGGGCATAGCAATGGGGAACCTATGTGCCACACACTATTCATTCTGTCAAGGTGTCTGCATGCCCCAGTCAGACCGCGTTTTTTTATAAATAGTCACAGGCAGGTACAACTCCGCAATGGGAATTCCGTGTGCACCCACAGCATGGGTGGCTCCCTGGAACCCACCGGCTGTACATAAATGTATCCCATTGCATACAAGTAGTATGGGAACAGCACTCCTCCACAGAACCAATAAGGTAGGACCCACAGATACAGAGCTGCCAGCTACAGCAGGAGTCTGGATCAATAGACTCCACAAAAGTGTCATCCAATTGCAGTGCCCATCAGAGCTGAGGTAACGTCCGATTAAATGCAGGTGGGCTTCGGCCCACACTGCATGCCCCAATCAGACTGGGGTTATTTAGAAGTGGACACATGCAGTTACAACTCCGTGTGGACTGACAGCATGGGTGGGTGCCAGGAAGCCACCGGCGGTACATAAATATATCCCATTGCATTGCCCATCACAGCTGAGGTAATGTCATGTTTAATGCAGGTGGGCTTCGGCCCACACTGCATGCCCCAGTCAGACTGGGGTTCTTTAGAAGTGGACACATGCAGTTACAACTCCGTGTGGACCGACAGCATGGGTGGCTCCCTGGAACCCACCGGCTGTACATAAATGTATCCCATTGCAGTGCCCATCACAGCTGATGTAACGTCAGCTTTAATGCAGGTGGGCAAAAAATTAATTGGATTACACTGTAGGCGAGGGCCCAAAAAAATTGGTGTACCAACAGTACTAATGTACGTCAGAAAAATTGCCCATGCCCAACCAAGAGGGCAGGTGAAACCCATTAATCGCTTTGGTTAATGTGGCTTAATTGGTAACTAGGCCTGGAGGCAGCCCAGTTAAAATAAAAATTGGTTCAGGTGCAAGTTTCAACGCTTTAAGGAGCATTGAAACATATAAAAATTGTTTACAAAAATTATATGACTGAGCCTTGTGGGCCTAAGAAAAATTGCCCGTTCGGCGTGATTACGTCAGGTTTCAGGAGGAGGAGCAGGAGGAGGAGGATGAATATTATACACAGATTGATGAAGCTAAAAGGTCCACGTTTTTGATGGCGATAGAGAACAATGCTTCCATCCACGGGTGCAGCCTACGTATTGTTTAGGTATCGCTGCTGTCCGCTGGTGGAGAAGAGAAGTCTGGGGAAATCCAGGCTTTGTTCATCTTGATGAGTGTAAGCCTGTCGGCACTGTCGGTTGACAGGCGGGTACGCTTATCCGTGATGATTCCCACAGCCGCACTAAACACCCTCTCTGACAAGACGCTAGCCGCAGGACAAGCAAGCACCTTTAGGGCATACAGCGCGAGTTCAGGCCACGTGTCCAGCTTCGACACCCAGTAGTTGTAGGGGGCAGAGGCATCACGGAGGACGGTCGTGCGATCGGCTACGTACTCCCTCACCATCCTTTTACAGTGCTCCCGCCGACTCAGCCTTGACTGGGGAGCGGTGACACAGTCTTGCTGGGGAGCCAGAAAGCTGTCAAAGGCCTCAGAGAGTGTTCCCCTGCCTGTGCTGTACATGCTGCCTGATCTCCACGCCTCCCCTGCTACCTGGCCCTCGGAACTGCGCCTTCGGCCACTAGCGCTGTCGTATGGGAATTTTACCATCAGTTTGTCCGCCAGGGTCCTGTGGTATAGCATCACTCTCGAACCCCTTTCCTCTTCGGGTATGAGAGTGGAAAGGTTCTCCTTATACCGTGGGTCGAGCAGTGTGTACACCCAGTAATCCGTAGTGGCCAGAATGCGTGTAACGCGAGGGTCACGAGAAAGGCATCCTAACATGAAGTCAGCCATGTGTGCCAGGGTACCTGTACGCAACACATGGCTGTCCTCACTAGGAAGATCACTTTCAGGATCCTCCTCCTCCTCCTCCTCAGGCCATACACGCTGAAAGGATGACAGGCAAGCAGCATGGGTACCCTCAGCAGTGGGCCAAGCTGTCTCTTCCCCCTCCCCCTCCTCCTCCTCCTCCTCAACGCGCTGAGATATAGACAGGAGGGTGCTCTGACTATCCAGCGACATACTGTCTTCCCCCGCCTCTGTTTCCGAGCGCAAAGCGTCTGCCTTTATGCTTTGCAGGGAACTTCTCAAGAGGCATAGCAGAGGAATGGTGACGCTAATGATTGCAGCATCGCCGCTCACCATCTGAGTAGACTCCTCAAAGTTTCCAAGGACCTGGCAGATGTCTGCCAACCAGGCACACTCTTCTGTAAAGAATTGAGGAGGCTGACTCCCACTGCGCCGCCCATGTTGGAGTTGGTATTCCACTATAGCTCTACGCTGCTCATAGAGCCTGGCCAACATGTGGAGCGTAGAGTTCCACCGTGTGGGCACGTCGCACAGCAGTCGGTGCACTGGCAGATGAAACCGATGTTGCAGGGTGCGCAGGGTGGCAGCGTCCGTGTGGGACTTGCGGAAATGTGTGCAGAGCCGGCGCACCTTTCCGAGCATGTCTGACAAGCGTGGGTAGCTTTTCAGAAAGCGCTGAACCACCAAATTAAAGACGTAGGCCAGGCATGGCACGTGCATGAGGCTGCCGAGCTACAGAGCCGCCACCAGGTTACGGCCGTTGTCACACACGACCATGCCCGGTTGGAGACTCAGCGGCGCAAGCCAGCGGTCGGTCTGCTCTGTCAGACCCTGCAGCAGTTCGTGGGCCGTGTGCCTCTTCTCTCCTAAGCTGAGTAGTTTCAGCACGGCCTGCTGACGCTTGCCCACCGCTGTGCTGCCACGCGACACCGACTGCTGGCGACGTGCTGCTGCTGACACATCTTGATTGCGAGACAGAGGTTGCGTAGGAGGAGGAGGGTGGTTTAGTGGAGGAAGCATACACCGCCGCAGATACCACCACCGAGCTGGGGCCCGCAATTCTGGGGGTGGGTAGGACGTGAGTGGTCCCAGGCTCTGACTCTGTCCCAGCCTCCACAAAATTCACCCAATGTGCCATCAGGGAGATATAGTGGCCCTGCCCACCTGTGCTTGTCCACGTGTCCGTTGTTAAGTGGACCTTGCCAGTAACCGCGTTGGTGAGGGCGCGTACAATGTTGCGGGAGACGTGGTCGTGCAGGGCTGGGACGGCACATCGGGAAAAGTAGTGGCGACTGGGAACCGAGTAGCGCGGGGCCGCCGCCGCCATCATCATACCTTTGAAAGCCTCTGTTTCCACAACCCTATACAAACGGCAGCATCTCCAGGCTGATAAATTTGGCTATGTGCACGTTTAACGCTTGAGCGTGCGGGTGCGTGGCGGCGTACTTGCGCTTGCGCTCCAACACTTGCGCTAGCGACGGCTGGACGGTGCGCTGAGAGACATTGGTGGATGGGGCCGAGCACAGCAGAGGTGAGGGTGTGGGTGCAGGCCAGGAGACGGTAGTGCCTGTGTCCTGAGAGGGGGGTTGGATCTCAGTGGCAGGTTGGGGCACGAGGGGAGAGGCAGCGGTGCAAACCGGAGGCGGTGAACGGCCTTCATCCCACCTTGTGGGGTGCTTGGCCATCATATGTCTGCGCATGCTGGTGGTGGTGAGGCTGGTGGTGGTGGCTCCCCGGCTGATCTTGGCGCGACAAAGGTTGCACACCACTGTTCGTCGGTCGTCTGCACTCTCAGTGAAAAACTGCCAGACCTTTGAGCACCTCAGCCTCTGCAGGGTGGCATGGCGCGATGGGGCGCTTTGGGAAAGAGTTGGTGGATTATTCGGTCTGGCCCTGCCTCTACCCCTGGCCACCGCACTGCCTCTTCCAACCTGCCCTGCTGCTGCACTTGCCTCCCCCTCTGAAGACCTGTCCTCAGTAGGCATAGCAAACCAGGTGGGGTCAGTCACCTCATCATCCTGCTGCTCTTCCTCCGAATCCTCTATGCGCTCCTCCCTCGGACTTACTCCAATTACTACTACCTGAGTGATAGACAACTGTGTCTCATCGTCATCGTCCTCCTCACCCACTGAAAGCTCTTGAGACAGTTGCCGGAAGTCCGCAGCCTCATCCCCCGGACCCCGGGAACTTTCCAAAGGTTGGGCATCGGTCACGACAAACTCCTCCAGTGGGAGAGGATTCGGAACCATTGCTGCCCATTCTGGGCAGGGGCCTGAGAACAGTTCCTGGGAGTCTGCCTGCTCCTCAGAATGTGTCATTGTAATGGAGTGAGGAGGCTGGGAGGAAGGAGGAGCAGCAGCCAGAGGATTCAGAGTTGCAGCAGTGGACGGCGCAGAATTCTGGGTGGTCGATAGATTGCTGGATGCACTTTCTGCCATCCACGACAGGACCTGCTCACACTGCTCATTTTCTAATAAAGGTCTACCTCGTGGACCCATTAATTGTGAGATGAATGTGGGGACGCCAGAAACGTGCCTCTCTCCTAATCCCGCAGCAGCCGGCTGCGATATACCTGGATCAGGAGCTCGGCCTGTGTCCACACCCTGACTTGGGCCTCCGCGTCCTCGCCCGCGTCCATGTCCTCTAGGCCTACCCCTACCCCTCAGCATGCTGTATTACCAGTAGTGCAGAAACAGAACGCTGTAATTAAATGTGCCGCTTATTGGCCTGTGGTTACGGAACGCACAGCAGATCTAGGAAACAATTTTGCGCAAGCCTGCTGTAACGCTTAGCTGCGTAATAATTAGGACTACTACCCCCAGCAGATAGATACTGTAGGCAGCGTACAATATTATGTATACTGTTTCCCTCTGGCGGGATGACGGCGCTGATGTAACAGAGACAGCAGATCCAGGAAACAATTTTGCGCCAGCCTGCTGTAACGCTTAGCTGCGTATTAATTTGGACTACTACCCCCAGCAGATAGATACTGTAGGCAGCGTACAATATTATGTATACTGTTTCCCTCTGGCGGGATGACGGCGCTGATGTAACAGAGACAGCAGATCCAGGAAACAATTTTGCGCCAGCCTGCTGTAACGCTTAGCTGCGTATTAATTAGGACTACTACCCCCAGCAGATAGATACTGTAGGCAGCGTACAATATTATGTATACTGTTTCCCTCTGGCGGGATGACGGCGCTGATGTAACAGAGACAGCAGAACCAGGAAACAATTTTGCGCCAGCCTGCTGTAACGCTTAGCTGCGTATTAATTAGGACTACTACCCCCAGCAAATAGATACTGTAGGCAGCGTATAATATTATGTATACTGTTTCCCTCTGGCGGGATGACGGCGCTGATGTAACAGAGACAGCAGATCCAGGAAACAATTTTGCGCCAGCCTGCTGTAACGCTTAGCTGCGTATTAATTAGGACTACTACCCCCAGCAGATAGATACTGTAGGCAGCGTATAATATTATGTATACTGTTTCCCTCTGGCGGGATGATGGCGCTGATGTAACAGAGACAGCAGATCCAGGAAACAATTTTGCGCAAGCCTGCTGTAACGCTTAGCTGCGTATTAATTAGGACTACTACCCCCAGCAGACACGCAGTAAACTGAAGACGGTCACAAGCAGCCCAAATATAGTATTTTTCCCCAATTTTTTGGAAAAAGCCCACTGCCTATATAGCCTGAATATCTCTTTCCCTGCCTCACCAGTACTGGCCCAATACTCTGTACAATGACTGCAGACTGCGGACGCAATGCTCTGCACGCCCGATATACAAAAAAGCAAATTGTGCAACACTGCTAAAAGCAGCCTCAACAATACTGCACATGGTCAGATGTGGGCCTAAGAAGGACCGTTGGGGTTCTTGAAGCCTAAAATCACTCCTAACGCTCTCCCTATAGCAGCTCCACCATCAGCAGCACTTTCCCTGAGCTATGTCAGAATGCATCTGTGGCGAGCCGCGGGAGGGGCCGATTTATATACTCGGGTGATACCTGATCTTGCCAGCCACTCACTGCAGGGGGGGTGGTATAGGGCTTGAACGTCGCAGGGGGAAGTTGTAATGCCTTCCCTGTCTTTCTATTGGCCAGAAAATCACGCTAACGTCTCAGAGATGAAAGTGAAAGTAACTCGAACATCGCGTGGTGCTCGCCTCTAGTAACGAGCATCTCGAACACGCTAATACTCGAACGAGTATCAAACTTCGCTCATCTCTAATTCTTAGCTAGACCCTAACATCACCTTTGTTGGAGACTCTGCTAGGCTCTGCTATTATTTTCTTTTTATTTTATTTGATCTGCGATCTGGGGACTTTGAACAAGTCTAGGTTATTGAACAAAGATTACGGGTCCAATTTAATACTCCATTAGTCATCTAGTTTTTGCCCTTATCCATACTCTGTGGTCAGGTGAGTGGATCCTCCCCTGTGGTGGAGTCCTAAGCAGGCAGGATGCTGTTAGGCAGAAACAAGAGAGATTTCATGTTTTTGGCCCAGATAGACCAAGCCAGCCTTCTGTTTCTAATCACCTGTCAGAAACAGCTGATTGCTTGAGGCCTTATATTCACAGGTAGGTCGGATTCTGTACAGGGAATCCTGCACGGAATCCACCCATGCTCGCAGCCCATGAGCCCTGCGTACCTGTGTCCGCGTGGATCTTGCTACTTCTAGGTTCGCTGTACTGTGCATGGTCCTCACGGCTTGCCGTTGGACGTGCACGGTACAGTTTTTTTTTTTCGTTTTAAATCTCCTGCTGTCCCGTGGATGACACTGTGGATCGGACAGCTTCCATTGACCTCAATGGAAGCCATTTGTGCGGGAACTGCAGCAAAATGGAGCATGCTGCGATTTGCTTTTTTTCAGACCAGAAAGTCCACAAAACAACTCTGCATGCTTTAATTAAGCTGCGGGTGCCCACGATTCCCTACAAGCGCCTGGAATTGCATATCGTCCGAGCGGATTCCGCAATTCAAATCTGCCCATGGACATTGGACCTTAGTGTAACTGTATTTGCTTAGCTCTTATTGCAGGGATTGAGAGCTATGGAAATGCTGGATCACAATGCGCTACAATGTTTCCGTAACTCCATGAGTCATAGAAACAGTGTACCGTGCTGTGCTACTCTGTTCTCATAGCTCTGACTCACTCCAAGAGAGCTACGGAAACAGAAGTGCTCGGCTATTTTCGCAGTTACTGGCCGGTAACTATAGTAGTGGTTTCCCTTCTCGCCTATAAAAAGCCGAGATGGAAATATCCCTTAAGTACATTTTCTCCTAAACTACTAGTTGTATTTTTTAAATTATTTTTATTTAAAGGGATTGTGCAGTTTAGAAATTCTATTTTCATATATCCTAGAATGGAATTGTGAGGAGGGTCCTCTCTGGACCAGAGCGGATACCAAGAGTGTGTCTAGCTTTGGCGGACCCGACCTGTACAGGCTTTGGACTTTGAGCCTTCTTTTATTTCCATCTCGTCGCTCCTGTAATTTTATTAAATATTTGATGTATTTTGAATTCATTTATATGTGATTTTCATATTGTTTTTCTGTTTTTTCCATTTCCCTTCCTCTTTTCCTTGCATGTACGGTTATACTGTTTCTTGTATATGCTAGTCTACCCTGGCTGTCTTCCCCGGGATGCGGTTCTCGGCTGTGTCTCGGGGCTCCAGGACAGGTATGTATGCCCTCTTTTTTTATTTCGGGTCAGGCCCAGTGGATGGACAGGGCTTTGTTGTAAGTACAAAACCCTTTTAATGAAGCAAATGCTTTCCCAGTGGTACTTTTTCTATTGTGCTGACTTTCTATGATGGACCTTCAAAAGAGGAGAAGACTGCTGTGCTCTGCACTTCCACTGTCAAGGCTCTTACTAACAGTTAAAGGCAACTGGTCCTGCTCAGATACCAACAACATTGGTTTCAGATCCTTGTAACACCTTAGATGCCATAGTCTTAGTGATTGCAGCATTTAAGGAGTTTGAAAGAGGGAGGAGCTCCCTCTGTCAGCACAATGCAATTAGGAGGAGGGTAATGCTTTACTATAGTTGCTAGGGGTCTACCAAAGACCCCCAAGTCTGCTACAAGTATTTGCCTGATGCATGGCTAATAGTTTGCCTTGACTAAGTTCCCTAAGGTGACAAAAAAAATGAATCCCCCCCCCCCAAGAAATAAAATTTAAAAAAAAAATTTTTTTCATGCCGTCACAATTGTAATGTTGCATAGAAAAAAACAATATATACCCCAAAATACTACCAAAAAAACTTCAAGATATCCCACAAATAAACAGGTCCTCATACAGCTACATTAATGGATAAAATAACATTTATGGCTCTCATGTGTGATGGCATAAAAAAATATATATATTGTACAAATAAACTAAAATATAAGAAACAAACTTACTTTGGGGTTGCCATAATTTTAACGACCCATAGAATAAAGTTGCAATTCTTACCACCTGCAAAATGGTCAAGAAAAAAAAGCCCCTTCCTCCCAAAAATGTGAAATTGTTGGTTTTCTTTTTTTGCAGGCTCTTTCCCCCCCCGAAAATAATGAAAACGAATCCATAAATTACATGTATTTCACAATGAATCGACTGATGGCTACAACTAGAGTTGAGCGAACATACTCTGCCGAGCTTCATGCTCATTCGAGTATTAGCGTACTCGATGGTGCTCAGTACTCGAACGAGCATCAAGCCGTGTTTGACCCCGCCCCCGTTTTTGGCTCCTCCCTGCTGTGACGTGCCCCTATCTAGAAAAAAAAAAGCTTGGCACCTGGCGTCCCACATACAAAAATGCTCGAGTCTCCCATTGTAGTCAGTGGGGTTCGTTACTCGAGTAGAGCTCTCGAATTTTACAAAAAGCTCAACTCAAATAACGCGGACCCGAGCATTTGGGTGCTCACTCATCTCTAGCTACAACCTGTCCTACAAAAAACAAGCCCCGATCGCGATTTTAACATTACAAGTCCCATGGACCCGTGCAGAAAAAAAAAAACACTGAGAATTTCGCATTGAAAAAAACGCAATGCACCGAAAACGAATTGCATTGTGTTGCGTTTTTAACATTAGAAAGTCCCATTGACAATCGCATTTAAAAAAAACGCAGTGATAAAAAAAAGGCTAGTGGAAAGGAGCCCTTACCCAGGTATTTTGATGGAAAAAATGAAAAAAGTTATGGCTCAGGAATTGGCTTATAACTCTGTAAAGATACGTGAATGAAGAGCTTAGAATAAGGAACCCGTCCCGTACCAAACACTGTCCTAAACTAAGTTAGGGGCGGTGACAGGGAGCCGGGTGATGAATGTTTTATACTCCCCTGCGATCCAGCGCTGTTCTCCTCTGAAGTTGGTGCGCGGCGCCAATAACTGACTCTTTGCAGAGTCCCGTGCACGAATTTTCCTATACAAGTCTATAGGAGAAGCGCACGCACGGGACTTTGCAAAGAGTCAGATATTGGTGCTGCACACAGACTTCAGAGGAGAACATTGCTGGATCGCGGGTGAGTACGGCTCCCTGTTACGTCCTCTAGCAGCACCATAAAACTTAGTTTAAGGCGATGTGGGGGCGTCACGGGTTCCCTTTAAGGTTTCCTGATGCCTCTCTGATCCGTTGTCTGATTATTCAGAGAATCTGCACCACATCCATATTAGAGAAAGAAGAAAATATATCTCGTTTTTAGGGGAGCAAAGTGCCCCCCCCCTTAGTAACCCACCATTCAAATCGTCTACTCCAAAGGAAGTCATCACATAGAAATCTGATCAAATAACGTGAGAATGGTAAAACACGTAGTGCCGCGTCATTGAGGCATACTTAAAATTATTTTTTATCTCCTGGGTAGGGAATACAAGAAATGGCGGAAGTACAAGCATAATATTGTACGGGTAGAGCAGCGCCATTTTCCCTATTGTCCCAATACACAGTAAGCGCAGTGGTAGATTTCATCTTATACATCTCAGTGCACTTAGAGCCCCCAGTACAAACAGACCATTGCGTCCTAGGGTCCCTAGTCCAAATAGAGCATTGCATCCCAGTGCACATAGAGCCACCAGGCTGTGCAGAGCATTGCATCCCAGCTTTCTTAGACCATGCAGAGCATTGCATCCCAGTGCACACAGAGCCCGGGGGCTGTGCAGAGCATGCAAAGAACTGCAATCCAATGCACGCAGAGCCTCCAGTACGTGCAGAGCATTGCATTCCAGAGTCTTTAGACCATGCAGAGCATTGCATCCCAGTGCACATAGAGCCCCCAAGCTCTGCAGAGCATTGCATCCCAGCTTTCTTAGACCATGCAGAGCATTAGCATCCCAGTACACACAGAGCTCCCGGGCTGTGCAGAGCATTGCATCCCAGTCTTTAGACCATGCAGAGCATAGCATCCCAGTGCACACAGAGCTCCCAGGCTGTGCAGAGTATTGCACCCCAGTGCACAACGCCCCCAAGCCATGCATTTTGCCACAATTTACGCTATTTCATCTTGTTTTATAGTGGAAACCACAACCTCCAACACTAAGGGTTCATTCCCACGAACGTATATTGGCTCGGTTTTCACGCCGAGCCGATATACGTTGTCCTGGTGTGCAGGGGGGGGAGGATGGAAGAGCCAGGAGCAGGAACCGAGCTCCCGCCCCCTCTCTGCCTCCTCTCCGCCCCTCTGCACTATTTGCAACGGGGAAAGGTGGGCAGGGGCGGGGCTAATACGCGAGACACAACCCAGGAAAACAACACTTCCTTGCAAACTCCAGGCTGCCTTCTCCCACAAAAGTCTGGTCACATGGGCATGACGTCTTCAGATGTCCCTTAGCCCAGTAGGATTTAGCGTCTACCATACTGACAGTTAATCTTCTGGGTACAATAGTCCTCAGGGAATCATACGGTATTTCCAACAACAGGTGTATTTGGACTGCGGTGATGTGTTTCTGGGAGTTGTAGTCCGTATCTGCACATATAGCAGCGGAGGAAAGAAATGTGGACTACAAATGCCAAAGAGCAAGACTGGAGTGTCAGAAGGAGACTTGGAGCTCAAAGATGGGAAGTGCTGCTAACTTCTGCCAGAAGAAAAGTCAGTAAGAAGAAGCGAAGAGGAGACAACGCCGAACCGGACGTCAGCAAATGTAACTCACCCGATCCTCTTATTACAGGTGTGTTACTCTAATACAGGAGGAGTAGACTCTGGGGTCCTGTCTGTGTCTGGTTATTATAGTACAGGAGGAGTAGACTCTGGGGTCCTGTCTGTATCTGGTTATTATAGTACAGGAGGAGTAGACTCTGCTGTCCTGTCTGTGTCTGGTTATTATAGTACAGGAGGAGCAGACTCTGCTGTCCTGTCTGTGTCTGGTTAGTATAGTGCAGGAGGAGCAGACTCTGGGGTCCTGTCTGTGTCTGGTTAGTAGAGTGCAGGAGGAGCAGACTCTGGGGTCCTGTCTGTGTCTGGTTAGTATAGTACAGGAGGAGCGGACTCTGGGGTCCTGTCTGTGTCTGGTTAGTATAGTACAGGAGGAGCGGACTCTGGGGTCATGTCTGTGTCTGGTTAGTATAGTACAGGAGGAGCGGACTCTGGGGTCCTGTCTGTGTCTGGTTAGTATAGTACAGGAGGAGCGGACTCTGGGGTCCTGTCTGTGTCTGGTTAGTATAGTACAGGAGGAGCGGACTCTGGGGTCCTGTCTGTGTCTGGTTAGTATAGTACAGGAGGAGCGGACTCTGGGGTCCTGTCTGTGTCTGGTTAGTATAGTACAGGAGGAGCGGACTCTGGGGTCCTGTCTGTGTCTGGTTAGTATAGTACAGGAGGAGCGGACTCTGGGGTCCTGTCTGTGTCTGGTTAGTATAGTACAGGAGGAGCGGACTCTGGGGTCCTGTCTGTGTCTGGTTAGTATAGTACAGGAGGAGCGGACTCTGGGGTCCTGTCTGTGTCTGGTTAGTATAGTACAGGAGGAGCGGACTCTGGGGTCCTGTCTGTGTCTGGTTAGTATAGTACAGGAGGAGCGGACTCTGGGGTCCTGTCTGTGTCTGGTTAGTATAGTACAGGAGGAGCGGACTCTGGGGTCCTGTCTGTGTCTGGTTAGTATAGTACAGGAGGAGCGGACTCTGGGGTCCTGTCTGTGTCTGGTTAGTATAGTACAGGAGGAGCGGACTCTGGGGTCCTGTCTGTGTCTGGTTAGTATAGTACAGGAGGAGCGGACTCTGGGGTCCTGTCTGTGTCTGGTTAGTATAGTACAGGAGGAGCGGACTCTGGGGTCCGGTCTGTGTCTGGTTAGTATAGTACAGGAGGAGCGGACTCTGGGGTCCGGTCTGTGTCTGGTTAGTATAGTACAGGAGGAGCGGACTCTGGGGTCCGGTCTGTGTCTGGTTAGTATAGTACAGGAGGAGCGGACTCTGGGGTCCGGTCTGTGTCTGGTTAGTATAGTACAGGAGGAGCGGACTCTGGGGTCCGGTCTGTGTCTGGTTAGTATAGTACAGGAGGAGCGGACTCTGGGGTCCGGTCTGTGTCTGGTTAGTATAGTACAGGAGGAGCGGACTCTGGGGTCCGGTCTGTGTCTGGTTAGTATAGTACAGGAGGAGCGGACTCTGGGGTCCGGTCTGTGTCTGGTTAGTATAGTACAGGAGGAGCGGACTCTGCGGTCCGGTCTGTGTCTGGTTAGTATAGTACAGGAGGAGCGGACTCTGGGGTCCGGTCTGTGTCTGGTTAGTATAGTACAGGAGGAGCGGACTCTGGGGTCCGGTCTGTGTCTGGTTAGTATAGTACAGGAGGAGCGGACTCTGGGGTCCGGTCTGTGTCTGGTTAGTATAGTACAGGAGGAGCGGACTCTGGGGTCCTGTCTGTGTCTGGTTAGTATAGTACAGGAGGAGCGGACTCTGGGGTCCTGTCTGTGTCTGGTTAGTATAGTACAGGAGGAGCGGACTCTGGGGTCCTGTCTGTGTCTGGTTAGTATAGTACAGGAGGAGCGGACTCTGGGGTCCTGTCTGTGTCTGGTTAGTATAGTACAGGAGGAGCGGACTCTGGGGTCCTGTCTGTGTCTGGTTAGTATAGTACAGGAGGAGCGGACTCTGGGGTCCTGTCTGTGTCTGGTTAGTATAGTACAGGAGGAGCGGACTCTGGGGTCCTGTCTGTGTCTGGTTAGTATAGTACAGGAGGAGCGGACTCTGGGGTCCGGTCTGTGTCTGATTAGTATAGTACAGGAGGAGCGGACTCTGGGGTCCGGTCTGTGTCTGGTTAGTATAGTACAGGAGGAGCGGACTCTGGGGTCCGGTCTGTGTCTGGTTAGTATAGTACAGGAGGAGCGGACTCTGGGGTCCGGTCTGTGTCTGGTTAGTATAGTACAGGAGGAGCGGACTCTGGGGTCCGGTCTGTGTCTGGTTAGTATAGTACAGGAGGAGCGGACTCTGGGGTCCGGTCTGTGTCTGGTTAGTATAGTACAGGAGGAGCGGACTCTGGGGTCCGGTCTGTGTCTGGTTAGTATAGTACAGGAGGAGCGGACTCTGCGGTCCGGTCTGTGTCTGGTTAGTATAGTACAGGAGGAGCGGACTCTGCGGTCCGGTCTGTGTCTGGTTAGTATAGTACAGGAGGAGCGGACTCTGGGGTCCGGTCTGTGTCTGGTTAGTATAGTACAGGAGGAGCGGACTCTGGGGTCCGGTCTGTGTCTGGTTAGTATAGTACAGGAGGAGCGGACTCTGGGGTCCGGTCTGTGGCTGGTTAGTATAGTACAGGAGGAGCGGACTCTGGGGTCCGGTCTGTGTCTGGTTAGTATAGTACAGGAGGAGCGGACTCTGGGGTCCGGTCTGTGTCTGGTTAGTATAGTACAGGAGGAGCGGACTCTGGGGTCCGGTCTGTGTCTGGTTAGTATAGTACAGGAGGAGCGGACTCTGGGGTCCGGTCTGTGTCTGGTTAGTATAGTACAGGAGGAGCGGACTCTGGGGTCCGGTCTGTGTCTGGTTAGTATAGTACAGGAGGAGCGGACTCTGGGGTCCGGTCTGTGTCTGGTTAGTATAGTACAGGAGGAGCGGACTCTGGGGTCCGGTCTGTGTCTGGTTAGTATAGTACAGGAGGAGCGGACTCTGGGGTCCGGTCTGTGTCTGGTTAGTATAGTACAGGAGGAGCGGACTCTGGGGTCCGGTCTGTGTCTGGTTAGTATAGTACAGGAGGAGCGGACTCTGGGGTCCGGTCTGTGTCTGGTTAGTATAGTACAGGAGGAGCGGACTCTGGGGTCCGGTCTGTGTCTGGTTAGTATAGTACAGGAGGAGCGGACTCTGGGGTCCGGTCTGTGTCTGGTTAGTATAGTACAGGAGGAGCGGACTCTGGGGTCCGGTCTGTGTCTGGTTAGTATAGTACAGGAGGAGCAGTATCTGGGGTCCGGTCTGTGTCTGGTTAGTATAGTACAGGAGGAGCAGACTCTGGGGTCCGGTCTGTGTCTGGTTAGTATAGTACAGGAGGAGCAGACTCTGGGGTCCGGTCTGTGTCTGGTTAGTATAGTACAGGAGGAGTAGACTCTGGGGTCCGGTCTGTGCCTGGTTAGTATAGTACAGGAGGAGTAGACTCTGGGGTCCGGTCTGTGTCTGGTTAGTATAGTACAGGAGGAGTAGACTCTGGGGTCCGGTCTGTGTCTGGTTAGTATAGTACAGGAGGAGTAGACTCTGGGGTCCTGTCTGTGTCTGGTTAGTATAATACAGGAGGAGTAGACTCTGGGGTCCTGTCTGTGTCTGGTTAGTATAGTACAGGAGGAGCAGACTCTGGGGTCCTGTCTGTGTCTGGTTAGTATAGTACAGGAGGAGCAGACTCTGGGGTCCTGTCTGTGTCTGGTTAGTATAGTACAGGAGGAGCAGACTCTGGGGTCCGGTCTGTGTCTGGTTAGTATAGTACAGGAGGAGCAGACTCTGGGGTCCGGTCTGTGTCTGGTTAGTATAGTACAGGAGGAGTAGACTCTGGGGTCCTGTCTGTGTCTGGTTAGTATAGTACAGGAGGAGTAGACTCTGGGGTCCTGTCTGTGTCTGGTTAGTATAGTACAGGAGGAGCAGACTCTGGGGTCCTGTCTGTGTCTGGTTAGTATAGTACAGGAGGAGCAGACTCTGGGGTCCTGTCTGTGTCTGGTTAGTATAGTACAGGAGGAGCAGACTCTGGGGTCCGGTCTGTGTCTGGTTAGTATAGTACAGGAGGAGCAGACTCTGGGGTCCGGTCTGTGTCTGGTTAGTATAGTACAGGAGGAGTAGACTCTGGGGTCCGGTCTGTGTCTGGTTAGTATAGTACAGGAGGAGTAGACTCTGGGGTCCTGTCTGTGTCTGGTTAGTATAGTACAGGAGGAGTAGACTCTGGGGTCCTGTCTGTGTCTGGTTAGTATAGTACAGGAGGAGTAGACTCTGGGGTCCTGTCTGTGTCTGGTTAGTATAGTACAGGAGGAGTAGACTCTGGGGTCCTGTCTGTGTCTGGTTAGTATAGTACAGGAGGAGTAGACTCTGGGGTCCGGTCTGTGTCTGGTTAGTATAGTACAGGAGGAGTAGACTCTGGGGTCCTGTCTGTGTCTGGTTAGTATAGTGCAGGAGGAGTAGACTCTGGGGTCCTGTCTGTGTCTGGTTAGTATAGTGCAGGAGGAGTAGACTCTGGGGTCCTGTCTGTGTCTGGTTAGTATAGTGCAGGAAGAGTAGACTCTGGGGTCCTGTCTGTGTCTGGTTAGTATAGTACAGGAGGAGTAGACTCTGGGGTCCTGTCTGTGTCTGGTTAGTATAGTACAGGGGGAGTAGACTCTGGGGTCCTGTCTGTGTCTGGTTAGTATAGTGCAGGGGGAGTAGACTCTGCCGTCCAGTCTGTGTCTGGTTATTATAGTGCAGGGGGAGTAGACTCTGCCGTCCAGTCTGTGTCTGGTTATTATAGTGCAGGGGGAGTAGACTCTGGGGTCCTGTCTGTGTCTGGTTATTATAGTACAGGGGGAGTAGACTCTGGGGTCCTGTCTGTGTCTGGTTATTATAGTACAGGAGGAGCTCAGCAGCCGATACCGGCGCCGAAGCAGGTGCGGGGGCAGCCAGGAGAGACCGGAGCACAGTAGCCGGCGCCAAGAGGGCACCAGGAGTCCAGCGCCAGCAGTAGCGGAGGGGACCAGAACGGAGCAGCTGAGACAGGAGGGCAGAGTGAGCGGCCGCCAGGACAGCGGGTGACATCACCAGGAGGAGCAGAGGAATGGAGGAGCTGATAAGTATCTTCTGTGTATGTTTGTGAGCTAAGTGTGTGTTTTCTGTGTATCTGTTTAGTTGTGTCTTCTGGGGGTCTAAGTGTTTGTGAGGGGAAAAGAAAATAAATTTGTGACCGGTTGCGCATAAGTGTCAGCGGGTAAGAGGTTGCGCGAGTGCGGCACCGTGTGAGCGGTTGCGGCAGCGGGTGAGGGGTTGCAGCAGCGGGTGAGGGGTTGCAGCAGCGGGTGAGGGGTTGCAGCAGCGGGTGAGGGGCTGCAGCAGCGGGTGAGGGGCTGCAGCAGTGGGTCAGCGGCTGCAGCGGGTCAGCGGTTGAGCGGTTGCAGCAGCGTGTGAGCGGAGTGTGAACAAGTCTATCTACACTACTTCCACAAGTAAATTGTAGATCCCCATTAGAATGAGCTCCATGTCTGGCAATGCCATCCAGTGTGATACTTGTGCAATGTATATGGTCCTTGATCAGCCGATCGAGGGTGCATACTGTTGCGCAAGATGCATGCACGTCGCACATTTATAAGCCCAAATTCTGGATCTAAATCAGCAAATGGCAACACTGAGAGCCATTGACATCATGGAAAGGAGTTTGGTGCTCACTGAGCAGGCACTCGCTGGGGTAGAGGTGGGGGCGGACGGTAGTACAGAAGTGCAGGGGGAGCAGGCAGTCAGCTAGGTGTCAGATAGAAGCAGGCGTAGAGGGAATAGATCCAGGGAGGTTGGTCCTGAACTGGCACAACCCAACATGTCTGCAATGTTGGCAGATGAGGGCGATGCCATTACAGAGCCAGCACCGCTGCAGCACGAGATGCCCTCTGAACGCCAGGGGGATGACTGCTCCAGTGAGACGGGGACGGGGAGTGCAGGGCAGGCTAGACAGGTTCTAGTGGTGGGGGACTCAATTATTAGGGGGACAGAGAGGGCAATCTGCCATAAAGACCGGGATTGTCGAACGGTGTGTTGTCTTCCTGGCGCTCGAGTTCGACACATCGCGGATCGGATTGACAGATTACTGGGAGGGGCTGGTGAGGATCCAGCGGTCATGGTGCACGTTGGCACCAATGAACAAGTTAGAGGTCAATGGAGGGCCCTCAAAAATGATTTCAGGGACCTAGGGTCCAAGCTCAGGGCGAGGACCTCCAGGGTAGTTTTCTCGGAAATACTACCTGTACCTAAAGCCACGCTAGAAAGGCGGCAGGATCTTAGGGAGGTAAACAAGTGGCTTCGGAGTTGGTGTAAGAAGGAGGGACTTGGATTCCTGGAGAACTGGGCTGACTTTGCTGTCGGCTACAGGCTCTACCGTAGGGACGGGCTGCATCTTAATGGGGAGGGTGCAGCTGTGCCGGGGGGTAAGATGGCTAGAAGGCTGGAGGAGTGTTTAAACTAGGGACTGGGGGGGAGGGTAAAATGAGAAATAGTGGGGTAGCCAGTGTAACTAGCGATCTGGGTCCAAGCAAAGGGAATGGGGGTCGAGCAGGGGGTGGGGTTAGTACAGTTAGAACTGACAGATCAGCCATAAGTACGAATAGCAACAAAACGAATTTAAAAAACAAAAAAAATGATATAAATTGTATGACCACAAATGCAAGAAGTCTGATTGGTAAAGTGGGTGAGCTTGAAGCGAGAATGACTGATGAAAACTATGATATAGTCGGAATTACGGAAACATGGCTTGATGATAAGTGCGATTGGGCGGTGAATTTGCAGGGGTACAATCTCTTCAGAAGAGACCGAAGGAACCAGAAAGGGGGAGGGGTATGTCTGTACGTCAAATCGAACTTGAAGCCGAGGCTACGGGAGGATATAGGGATAGGAGACGAACAGGTAGAATCTCTGTGGGTAGAAATACAGGGAGGAAAAAATAACAAAATCTTGATAGGGGTCTTCTATAGACCACCAAAAGCAACAGAAGAAACTGAAAACTTACTACTAAGGCAGATAGAAGAGGTGTCAAAGCGCAACGAAGTAATTATCATGGGGGACTTTAATTATCCCGATATAACATGGGAGAAGGAAACCTGCAAATCTCACAGGGGTGATAAGTTCTTGAGAGTAATTAAAGATAATTATCTGAACCAACTTGTGCAGGAACCAACAAGAGGGAGAGCCACTCTGGACCTAGTACTAACCAACAAACCGGAACGTATAAAGGGGGTGCAGGTTGAGGGGCACTTGGGGAACAGTGACCACAATATAATCAACTTCCAGCTGTCAATCAATAGGAAGCCTTATCAAGGAGCGACAAAGAAACAAAACTTTAGTAAAGCAAAATTTGATGAGTTTAGAACTACTATCGGTAACATTAATTGGGACAACATCCTCAAAAATAACGGTACAGAAGACAAATGGGAAAAGTTTAAAAGGATCCTAATCACCTCATGTGAGCAGTTCATTCCCTTTAAAAATAAAAGAAACTCAACTAAAAGGAAACCAATGTGGCTCGACAAGACGGTAAGAGGGGCACTAAACGAAAAAAAGAAAGCGTTCAAACTACTAAAGCAACAAGGCAGCGAAGAAGCGCTAAAATCGTACAGGGAAAAAAACAAAATATGCAAAGATAAGATCAAAACTGCCAAGGAGGAAGCAGAAAGACGGATCGCCAAAGAGAGCAAAAACAACCCAAAGCTATTTTTCAACTATATCAACAGCAAAAGGATTTGCAGGGAGAGCGCTGGCCCTTTAAAAAACAATGCAGGAGAAATCATTGATGATGACGAAGGGAAAGCAAATCTACTAAACAGTTTCTTCTCAAGTGTATTCACAAACGAAAAGGAAATGCCACACGAGATGCAGGGGAATAAAACGAACCCCTCACAAAATATCTCATACCTAACGCAGGAGGAGGTGCGGAAGCATCTAAAGAAAACTAAAATTGATAAATCGCCGGGCCCAGATGGATTACACCCAAGGATACTAAGGGAACTAAGTGACGAGATAGCTAGGCCACTATACCTAATATTTCTGGACACTATCAAGACCGGTGTAGTACCATTGGATTGGCGCATTGCCAACGTGGTTCCAATTTACAAAAAATGGAGCAAATGTGAGCCTGGTAACTACAGGCCAGTAAGTCTCACTTCAGTAACGGGAAAAATTTTCGAGGGCATTCTGAGAGACGCCATCGATGAGCACCTTAAGGAGAATAAGGGAATAACTCCTCACCAGCATGGATTCATGAAGGGTCGCTCATGTCAGACAAATCTGATCAGTTTCTACGATGAAGTAAGCTCTAAGCTGGACCAGGGAGAATCTATTGATCTTGTATATCTGGACTTCTCTAAAGCCTGGGACACCGTGCCACATAATAGGCTAATATACAAAATGAGACAGCTCGGACTGGGCGAAAACGTTTGTAAGTGGGTAAAAAATTGGCTCAATTGTACTCTGATTGGACCACAGTCGCTAGCGGGGTGCCACAGGGTTCAGTATTAGGCCCCACTCTGTTCAACATATTTATCAATGACCTGATAGAGGGGCTGCACAGCAAAATATCAATATTTGCAGATGACACAAAATTATACAATATAATTAATGGAACGGAGGACAATGTGCGGCTACAAACGGACCGAGATAAGCTGGGGGCTTGGGCAGGAAAATGGCAAATGAAGTTCAATGTTGAAAAATGTAAGACTATGCACATGCGCAGGAGAAACGGATGTCACAAATATTCACTTAATGGGGTACCACTGGGGAAAAGTGATATGGAAAAGGATCTGGGGGTATTAGTGGATAATAGACAAAACTGGAGTAACCAATGCCAGTCAGCTGCTGCAAAGGCAAATAAAGTCTTGGGGTGCATTAAAAGAGGTATAGGGGCGAAGGACGAGAACATTATCCTTCCATTATATAAGGCACTTGTCAGGCCTCACATGGAATACTGTGTACAATTCTGCTCACCGGTGCTCAGGAAAGATGTCACAGTGCTTGAGGGGGTTCAAAGAAGGGCAACTAAACTAATAAATGGAATGACAGGACTGGAATACCCAGAGAGGCTATCCAAATTGGGACTATTTACTCTAGAAAAAAGAAGGTTAAGAGGCGACCAAATAACCATGTATAAGTACATGAGGGGACAATACAAGGATCTCTCCCGTGATCTGTTTACACCCAGGACCATGACGGTAACAAGAGGACATCCGCTACGATTAGAGGAAAGTAGGTTTCATCACCAACATAGAAGGGGATTCTTTACTGTAAGAGCAGTTAGACTGTGGAACTCTCTACCGGAGGAAGTGGTGATGGCAAAATCCATAGAGGAGTTTAAAAGGGGACTTGATGTCTTTCTGGAGAAGAAGGATATTACAGGATATAAATCTTAGGTTAAGTGTCAATCCGGGTATATAGGAAGGTAGGAACTATTAGGGGTTGATCCAGGGAACAATCTGATTGCCATTAGGGAGTCGGGAAGGAATTTTTTCCCCAAAAGGGCTAATTGGCTTCTGCTCTTGGGGTTTTTTGCCTTCCTCTGGATCAACACAGTAGGATAGAGAGGCTGGACTAAATGGACATTGTCTTCATTCAGCCTTACATACTATGTTACTATGTTACTATGAGTACACTCTGGGGTCCTGTCTGTGTCTGGTTATTATAGCAGAGGGGGAGTAGACTCTGCTGTCCAGTCTGTGTCTGGTTATTATAGTACACGGGGAGTAGACTCTGCTGTCCTGTTTGTGTCTGGTTATTATAGTACAGGAGGAGTAGACTCTGGGGTCCTGTCTGTGTCTCGTTATTATACTACAGGAGGAGTAGACTCTGGGGTCCTGTCTGTGTCTTGTTATTATAGTGCAGGAGGAGTAGACTCTGGGGTCCTGTCTGTGTCTGGTTATTATAGTACAGGAGGAGTAGACTCTGGGGTCCTGTCTGTGTGTCTGGTTATTATAGTACAGGAGGAGTAGACTCTGGGGTCCTGTCTGTGTCTGGTTATTATAGTACAGGAGGAGTAGACTCTGGGGTCCTGTCTGTGTCTGGTTATTATAGTACAGGAGGAGTAGACTCTGGGGTCCTGTCTGTGTCTGGTTATTATAGTACAGGGGGAGTAGACTCTGGGGTCCTGTCTGTGTACGGTTATTAGAGTACAGGAGGAGTAGACTCTGGGGTCCTGTCTGTGTCTGGTTATTAGAGTACAGGAGGAGTAGACTCTGGGGTCCTGTCTGTGTCTGGTTATTATAGTACAGGGGGAGTAGACTCTGGGGTCCTGTCTGTGTCCGGTTATTAGAGTACAGGAGGAGTAGACTCTGGGGTCCTCTCTGTGTCTGGTTAGTATAGTACAGGAGTAGACTCTGGGGTCCTGTCTGTGTCTGGTTATTATAGTACAGGAGGAGTAGACTCTGGGGTCCTGTCTGTGTCTGGTTATTATAGTACAGGAGGAGTAGACTCTGCTGTCTTGTCTGTGTCTGGTTATTATAGTACAGGAGGAGTAGACTCTGCTGTCCTGTCTGTGTCTGGTTATTATAGTACAGGAGAAGTAGACTCTGGGGTCCTGTCTGTGTGTCTGGTTATTATAGTACAGGAGGAGTAGACTCTGGGGTCCTGTCTGTGTCTGGTTATTATAGTACAGGAGGAGTAGACTCTGCTGTCTTGTCTGTGTCTGGTTATTATAGTACAGGAGGAGTAGACTCTGCTGTCCTGTCTGTGTCTGGTTATTATAGTACAGGAGAAGTAGACTCTGGGGTCCTGTCTGTGTCTGGTTACTATAGTACAGGAGGAGTAGACTCTAGGGTCCTGTCTGTGTCTGGTTATTATAGTACAGGAGAAGTAGACTCTGGGGTCCTGTCTGTGTCTGGTTATTATAGTACAGGGGGAGTAGAGTCTGGGGTCCTGTCTGTGTCTGGTTATTATAGTACAGGAGGAGTAGACTCTGGGGTCCTGTCTGTGTCTGGTTATTATAGTACAGGGGGAGTAGACTCTGGGGTCCTGTCTGTGTCTGGTTATTATAGTACAGGAGGAGTAGACTCTGGGGTCTTGTCTGTGTCTGGTTATTATAGTACAGGAGGAGTAGATTCTGGGGTCTTGTCTGTGTCTGGTTATTATAGTACAGGAGGAGTAGATTTTGGGGTCTTGTCTGTGTCTGGTTATTATAGTACAGGGGGAGTAGACTCTGCTGTCCAGTCTGTGTCTGGTTATTATAGTACAGGAGAAGTAGACTCTGGGGTCCTGTCTGTGTCTGGTTATTATAGTACAGGAGGAGTAGACTCTAGGGTCCTGTCTGTGTCTGGTTATTATAGTACAGGAGGAGTAGACTCTGGGGTCCTGTCTGTGTCTGGTTAGTATAGTACAGGAGAAGTAGACTCTGGGGTCTTGTCTTTCTGGTTATTATAGTACAGAAGGAGTAGACTCGGGGGTCCTGTCTGTGTCTGGTTATTATAGTACAGGAGGAGTAGACTCTGCCGTCCTGTCTGTCTCTGGTTATTATAGTACAGGAGGAGTAGACTCTGGGGTCCTGTCTGTGTCAGGTTATTATAGTACAGGAGTACAATCTTAGGTTCTGTCAGTCTGGTTATTATAGTACAGAAGGAGTAGACTCTGGGGTCCTGTCTGTGTCAGGTTACTATAGTACAGGAGGAGTAGACTCTGGGGTCCTGTCTGTGTCTGGTTATTACTGTACAGGAGGCGTAGACTCTGCTGTCCTGTCTGTCTCTGGTTATTATAGTACAGGAGGAGTGGACTCTGGGGCCTTGTCTGTCTCTGGTTATTATAGTGCAGGAGGAGTAGACTCTGGGGTCCTATCTGTGTCTGGTTATTATAGTACAGGAGGAGTAGACTCTGCCGTCCTGTCTGTGTCTGGTTATTATAGTAGAGGGGGAGTAGACTCTGGGGTCCTGTCTGTCTCTGGTTATTATAGTACAGGAGGAGTAGACTCTGGGGTCCTGTCTGTGTCAGGTTACTATAGTACAGGAGGAGTAGACTCTTGGGTCCTGTCTGTGTCAGGTTACTATAGTACAGGAGGAGTAGACTCTGGGGTCCTGTCTGTGTCAGGTTACTATAGTACAGGAGGAGTAGACTCTGGGGTCCTGTCTGTGTCTGGTTATTATAGTACAGGAGGAGTAGACTCTGAGGTCCTGTCTGTGTCAGGTTACTATAGTACAGGAGGAGTAGACTCTGGGGTCCTGTCTGTGTCTGGTTATTACTGTACAGGAGGCGTAGACTCTGCTGTCCTGTCTGTCTCTGGTTATTATAGTACAGGAGGAGTGGACTCTGGGGCCTTGTCTGTCTCTGGTTATTATAGTGCAGGAGGAGTAGACTCTGGGGTCCTATCTGTGTCTGGTTATTATAGTACAGGAGGAGTAGACTCTGCCGTCCTGTCTGTGTCTGGTTATTATAGTAGAGGGGGAGTAGACTCTGGGGTCCTGTCTGTCTCTGGTTATTATAGTACAGGAGGAGTAGACTCTGGGGTCCTGTCTGTGTCAGGTTACTATAGTACAGGAGGAGTAGACTCTTGGGTCCTGTCTGTGTCAGGTTACTATAGTACAGGAGGAGTAGACTCTGGGGTCCTGTCTGTGTCAGGTTACTATAGTACAGGAGGAGTAGACTCTGGGGTCCTGTCTGTGTCTGGTTATTATAGTACAGGAGGAGTAGACTCTGAGGTCCTGTCTGTGTCAGGTTACTATAGTACAGGAGGAGTAGACTCTGGGGTCCTGTCTGTGTCTGGTTATTATAGTACAGGAGGAGTAGACTCTGAGGTCCTGTCTGTATCGGGCTATTATAGTACAGGAGGAGTAGACTCTGAGGTCCTGTCTGTGTCAGGTTACTATAGTACAGGAGGAGTAGACTCTGGGGTCCTGTCTGTGTCTGGTTATTATAGTACAGGAGGAGTAGACTCTGAGGTCCTGTCTGTATCGGGCTATTATAGTACAGGAGGAGTAGACTCTGGGGTCCTGTCTGTGTCTGGTTAGTATAGTACAGGAGGAGTAGACTTTGCTGTCCTGTCTGTGTCTGGTTATTATAGTACAGGATGAGTAGACTGCTGTCCTGTCTGTCTCTGGTTATTATAGTACAGGAGGAGTAGACTCTTGGGTCCTGTCTGTGTCTGGTTACTATAGTACAGGAGGAGTAGACTCTGGGGTCCTGTCTGTGTCAGGTTACTATAGTACAGGAGGAGTAGACTCTGGGGTCCTGTCGGTGTCTGGTTATTATAGTACAGGAGGAGTAGACTCTGGGGTCCTGTCGGTGTCTGGTTATTATAGTACAGGAGGAGTAGATTCTGGGGTCTTGTCTGTGTCTGGTTATTATAGTACAGGAGGAGTAGACTCTGGGGTCCTGTCTGTGTCTGGTTATTATAGTACAGGAGGAGTAGACTTTGCTGTCCTGTCTGTGTCTGGTTATTATACTACAGGAGGAGTAGACTCTAGGGTCCTTCCTCAGGCACAGACATGGTGTGATTAATTTACACTTAAAAAAATACCAGAACAGGATGAGTAGAGAAATAAATAAATACTTAAATAGTGCACTGATAAATATGTGAAGGTTTTAGGCTGCTTTACACGATGCAGCGATGCTACAAATCGCATGTATGTGAAGCCCATGCTTTTCAACGGGTTCCTTCACATTAGCGATGTTTTGTAGACTGCGACGATGTGAAAAAAAGAAAACGTGGCATGCTCTATACAGCTGCGATTTGTGATGTTTTGTAGCCCATGTTTCCATATGGAGCCTTCCTTTGTGTAGCATCGCATCTGCATTTTCGAGCGATGCAACTTTTACAGTAGGAAGTCCTACTGTTTCCCCTAATATACCCCTATCTGTGTTAAAATAAAAAATAAAGCCAATACATTACCCAACAGGCGCTGTCCTCTCCGCCGCACTTCTCCTCCGAAGCTCCGGCACACTTGCTTGTAGTCTTCAGCCAGTGATTCCAGATTTGGAGGTTCAAAAACCCCGCCTCCAGAAAGCCCTGGCTCTGATTGGTTCATCAAGAGCTGCAGTGATTGGCTGAGCCACGGTGCTCGAAATCCAATCACGGCCATCACATTGAATGGCTGTGATTGGTTCATCGAGAGCTGGCTCTGATTGGCTGGTTCTCGAAAGCTGCGGCTCAATCAGAGCCAACGCTTCCTGGAGGCGGAGTTTTTGAACCTCCAATTTAGGTAGCGCTGACACAAGACTTAAAACAAGTGCCGGGGACCTGCGAGGAGAAGTGCGGCGGAATGGATAGCAGCTGTTAGGTGATGTATTGTGGGTTTTTTTTAATGCAGATGGGGCTTAGTTTAGGGACAAACAGAAGGACTTCCTACTGTAAAAGTTGCATCGCACGGAAACCGCGTTTTCTTGCGACAAACAGAAAGGAAGGCTCCATAGTGAAACATGGGCTGCAAAACATTGCAAATTGCGGCAATATTCAGCATTGCTACAATTCATTTATTTTTCCTCGCAATGTAGCCGCCTACAAAACATCTCTAATGTGAAGGAACCCATTGGAAAGCCTGGGCTTCACATACATGCGATTTGTAGCATCGTCGCATCGCAAGAAAATCACGTGATTTTGTCGCCCATATGAAACCATCCTAAAGCTACAATATGTACCACTGTGTCCTATAGTCTTGGGGTTTGTATGGATGGGGAGCCGATCTTGCTTCATGCAATGCGGGTGCTGTCTGCCTTGGACAGTTGTCCCCTGACTGCAACCGCCTTGATTAGTGTAAACCATTCAAATGTCACTGTCAGTTTTGACAGCAGAATTAAAATGGCATTCAGTTGCCATGGCAGCCTGGGGCCTTCTAAAAGTCCCCAGGTATGTAATGGCTGATGGCCTATCAAACTATGCTTGATAGACTGCATGTCAGCAAGCAGTATGATGCAATATTATGGTATTATACTCTAAATAATCAAACGATCACAAGTTCAAGTCCCCTATGGGAACTAGAAAAAAAAAATGTAAAAATGAGTTTAAGAGTTATATTAATTATTAGAAAAAAGAAAAGGTATTAAAAGTTCCTCCATTTCCATAATTACAATAAAAATGATCAAAACAAAAGACTATTTGGTATCGCTGCATCCATAAAAGTCCAATCTATAAAAGTAACACATTATTTATCCCACATTGTGAACATTGTCAGGAAAAAAAAGACATGTCAGAATTATGCTTTTTTGGCCACCCCGTCTGCAAGGAAAATTTAATAAAAAGCAATTAAATAGTCAAATGTACTCCAAAATGGTACCAATTAGAGATGAGCGAGCGTACTCATTAAGGCAAATTACTTGAGCAAGTATCGCCATTTTCGAGTACATGCCTGCTTGCCCAAAAGGATTCAGAGATCTCTCTTCCCCCCCCCCCTCTCCCCCCTGCACACTCCCACAACTCACCGCTCACCCCTGCCGCCCCCCGAATCTTTTCGGACGAGTAGGCATTTACTCGAAAATGGCTCGAGTAATTTGCCTTAACGAGTACGCTCGCTCATCTCTAGTACCAATAGAAACTACAGGATGCCCTGCAAGAATCAAGCCCTCACACAACTGTGTCGACAGAAAAATAACGTTATGGTGGCCGAAAATAATTTTATTTCTTTCCAGATATTTATCTTTTAAAGGTAGTACAGCAAAAAACTATATTAGTGTGGTATCACTATAATCGTACTGATCCACAGAATAAAGTTATCGTGTCATTTTTGTTTCAGTGTATATGCCATAAAAACAAGACACCTCCCACTCAAAATGGCTAAATGTTGGTCATTTTTCCATCTTACACCACTTGGAAATTTTTCTAAGTACATTATATGGTTTATTGAAACATTAATTAGCACCACTGAAAATTCAACTCCTCCAGTAAAAAAAACAAGCCCCCAGACAGCTATATCAATGGATAAATAAGAGCCATCATTTTTTGAAAGAAGGAAAACCGAAAATTTAAAAAAAAATTTAAAAATGGCCGTCATTTAGGGGTTAAACGCTATGTACACCTTTGCACTATGTATTTATTTTTTTAAATGAATGTGTTTTTGGAAATAGACTTTTAGTAATTGGCATTAATACAAAATTTCTGTTTTTTTTGGGGGGGGGGGGGGAGAGTTATGCTTGTATTGTTTTCCAAGGCACTGCAGACTGGAGGACGCAAATTCTGTCAGTCGGAGTAAACTTTGACAGCTCCTCCCGTTAACTGCTCCTCTGTTGTGAACATGCATTCACTGCCTTTCCATCGAGCTATTACAGAGGGCTGTATGACAATGCTGGGGGATGATGGAGGAGATCAGGAGGACAGAGAGCAGAGCAGAAAAAGCTACTATTAGGCCGCCTGCACACGAGCGGGTCGGATCCGGCAGCGAGAATTCTCGCCGCGGGACCCGACCCGAGAGCCTGCAGGGACGAGCGCGTACTCACCCGCGCCTGGCGGCCCCGGCTCTTTCATGTGCCGGCTGCCGCGCAGCCGGCGCATGCGCAGACCGGAGCCGGCGGCCGGGTGAGTGCGTGCCCCGCACAAAAATAGGACATGCCGCGGTTTGTTTGCCGCGTGAGATTTCGCGCGGCCTAACCGCGGCCGTCTGCATAGGAGTGCGTATTGTAATGCACTCCTATGCAAACTTTCAGTGGCGGAAATCCCGTGGGAAATCCCGCGGCGGGATTTCCGCCCGTGTGCAGGCGGCCTTACAGAGGGCTATAATTCACAATTTTTTTTTGCTCTCATCAGCAGTGAGGGGGGAACGACCAATAGCTATTTTGAAGGGGAGTGGAAAGAGAGCTGCGTAATATTGAGTGGGCATGGCTATGCTACACAGCCTCTGAAAGAGGAGATAGGAAGCTGAGTTTGTGCACCTTTTATGAGAGAGACTAGCTGCTCAGTGCTCCCCCACCCTCCACTCCAGCTAAAAAGTTAGATGCTGCAGAACCTGCATTTAAATGTATGAGACTTTAAATGCATGAGAAGGAAAATTCAATGCAAAAAATTAGATAAGCGCATCATTATTTTGGGCAGGGACTTTATAAGATATGTGTGTATTGATTTTTCACACACAAAGTTTTCCATAGTTTTTAAGGCAGAAGGGGCAGAATATAGTTCATTGTCATTGTTTGGTTATTAGAAGAGGTAGCCTGTGGTGTCCATTTTGCATCTGTTTGTTTTATTATAGGAGGTGCAGACTCTGGGGTCCTCCCGGTGTCTGGTTATTAGTATACAGAAGGCGCAGACTCTGGTTATCTTTCTATTGACTGCTTATGATAATGGATGCATGGACCCCAGTGTCTTCTCCATGAACCTCATCTCCTCCAGCTGATTGTATAGTGATCAATGTTCTATAATGATGCACCAGGGGGTGGAGCACAATATTTTCTAGTGTCTGACAACAATTACATTTTCTTCAACGCCAGATTTAGGATCACATAATTTGGTGAGAATGGAGAAGGAAAGGAGTCGCATAACTGGAAGATTATTATACCTCACCCTGGAAATCATCTACCTGCTGACCGGAAAGGTGAGGGATTCTGGTATTGAAGCCACATTTTAAGATAAGACAATGATACTATAGATAGACATCATATAAGTTGAAAATCGCCATTTAATGGTGTCCCCAAAAATTACCAATAGAAATATCTCCAAATCCCTGTGGCCATTCTTACACACTGTGATTTTGATCGCAACATTGTGCCATGATTTTTGCCGCCATTTTCTGATGCAGCCTACTGCGTTCGATACCCCTTTTAACACACCCTACGATTGTGATGAGGTGAACTTAAAAGCACAAAAAAGCGTCAAAATAGAGCAATCAGCATTCGAAAATCACTGCATTAAAAACTATACGTTTGAGCGCTCCAGTGGTTATCCTAATATGCCTTTCTAGGAAAATAGGATGATCGCCCAGAAAAAGGCGACCCTGTACTCAGATCTATCCCAATAATACGCTTTTCTTGCCCCTGTCACCCAAATGTGTTTCTTCCTTCAATAATAATGCATTTCTCAGGAGGAATAGACACTGTTACCCAGGTCCCAAAGATGGCATCTGATGTCACGTCCTCCTACCAAAATATACAGTTTTTGCACATAGATTGGCATTCCCAGCAAGGATTCCATAATGGCTCCCTCAAAGCTTTGACCTCCTGCATTAATAATCTGGTGGTTGGTGTGACGTTGAAGCTTTCTGCAGCTCAAACAGGAACGCGTTCTTCAGAGTAAAAAAACATGTCCGATTCGAAAATTAATTTTTAGATTTGATAGCAGAACTTGGATTGACTAAAGGGTTAACCTCCTTGACCTATAAGCAGCTTTTGTCCTCATATTTGCACAAGTTCCCATGACATAAATGGGAAAATACAGGTGTTTTGTGAAGAACAATGGGATAATGTGGTTGATCTTATACCCAAGCTGTCCTTGTGTGAGGCTCCAAGGTGGTCACGACTTTTTCAAATCCACAGATCATATACCGTGTTTCCCCGAAAATAAGACACTGTCTTATATTAATTTTTTCCCCAAAAGATGCACAGTGTCTTATTTTCGGGGAGAGGGTGGGCTTATACTCACCTGGTCCATGGTGTCCCGATGCCTAGCGGTGGTCTCCGGCGGTGCTGCGGCAAACTGCAGTGTCCTCCGCTCTGACATCTCAGCTTCTTCTTGGTGACGGGGCTTTGAATACCCCGCCTCCAGCAAAGCGAGCGTTGTGATTGGATCGAGCGCCAGCCAATTACAACCGGCGTTTGATGAGCCAATCACAACCACTCAGTAAATGACATCACTGAATGGAAGAAGCTGAGATGTCAGAGTGGAGGACACTGCAGTTTGCCATAGCACCGCCGGAGACCATCGCGAGGCATCGGGACGCCGTGGACCAGGTAAGGTTTGATTTAAAAAATTTTTTTTTTTTTTTTTTAATGCACGTTAGCTAGGGCTTCTTTTGAGGGGAAGGCTTATATTTCAAGCCTCCTCAGAAAACAGGGGGAGGGCTTATTATTGAGGTAGGTCTTATTATCAGGGAAACACGTTAAAACTGAGAGCCTGCTACATAACCTTGGGGTCCGCACAGACTCCAACTGACCACACTGCAGTACAGAAGATGCACATTTAATGCACACGATGTGGGAATGTTTTGTTTTAGACCCCTACTGCTAGAAAACGTTGTAAACAAAGGAATACAATGTATACACTTATGGCTGTTTGGAGGTTATATATATGCGGCTTGGTACACATTTGATATACGGTGCATTATGAATCTTGGTTCTTACAATGTATCAGTGCATTTCCTGTTATTACTGTATAGCTGTTAAAGTCTTTCATTCTACTAACATAAAATTGTACTTTGTTATAAAACATATAATTTTTTTGTTGTAATAAAAAAATTGGAATTGCATTAATTCATTTATTTTGAATGCCATGAGGTTTTTTTCAGTTGATTGTCTGGGCCATAACAGGTCTTCCACAGGCGCCATTTAGTTTACACAGTGAATATCGGATTAATATGACCTACACGGAAAACTCTATAGGAAATTATTCATTGTGTGAAAACAGGATCCCAGATGGGTCATGAGAGCCACCGGCGGAGCGTACAGGCTGGCTATAGGAATGGCTAACCAGAGGCCACCACTGGATCCCATGATTGTCTGGGATCAGTCGTAGAGGCTGTAGCGGACACTTCCACTCTGGCATATAACTGTGTTGTCATCTTTTGCCGGATTACAGTACACTTGATCTTAACAATCACTCCAAAATAAAGCGTTATGGGAATGTATATACTGATTCTCAGCAATGACTTTCTCCATATACAGGATTATACAGTAGTGAATAAGACCTCTGATGAGGGTGGGACCCCCAGCAGCCATCCCTGTGTGTCAGGACGATGGAGGAAGAACCAGAGCCCTTGCACAGACCCTCCACCTCACTCACTGATGCATGACAAGCAAACTGCAAAAAGTCCTAGCGCTGGCCAATGAGCTCATTGATCTGCTGACTGGAGAGGTGAGCACTGCCGGGAACCTTGGGAAGTGATATATCACCACTGGACACAGCCCTTGGTGAAGGAAAGGCTAGCTATGTCTAAGATTCCATTCCCCACCCCAACCCCCCATCTACTATAACGAATATCTTATTACATTATTTTTCGGTAATGCCATGTGATGTTATTAACCCCGTATAACCACGTTTGACTTTAAACTGTAAATTTATTCTTTTGAAGTTACTGTGATATATAACCACAATTCTAAAAAACGTCATGTACAATGTAAAGGGGGAAAAAAAGTGCAATGATGTGGAAATCTCATCTAACCATATTGTATTCACAATAGTGTGAATATTGTAGTATATATTGCCATATGTTTTCTATGCTTTTATACCTGTATGCAAGTTCTATTCAAAGTTAAAATGAGAAAAACTTATATGTCGCCTTACATCAGATATTCCAAAAGTTTGCAAGGCCGAGAGAGATGTTTCCAGAAATTCAGAGATGATACAGAACCGGACACGAAGGCCGCGTACTTGGCTGTTTTCCCAGAAGCGCCATATCTAGATAACGACTGTTCAACTACGTATATAATCATTAGTGTCTCAGCCAGAAATCCGGACTTCCCATATATGGTTATGCGGTGAATTTGAGCCAATGAGCCCATCACCCATTCCTAGTGATGAGACCAAAGGGTATAAGATCCCATGTAATCTGTAATAAAGTGCGCAGTCATGTCCCCGTGTGAGGAACTATACCAGACCTCCGTGTGTGGTGTCTCTTCTTTACCGCCGGCAGCGGGGCATTGGGGTGGGCCTGATTGGTGCTGTACGCAGAAATTACCCTGACAAATGGCGCCCAAAGGTGGGGCGGTAAAACCGGAGCCGTGCAGCGCAGTCCACCCGGATCCACGCCACAGGGAAGCCGTCCTGCTGCAAACCGAGCCTGATCAACTCACAGAACTCCAGGTAAGACCGGCATATATTTATGTTGTGTTTTACACTGAGAGTCTTGCAGCAGGAGGGACTATCTGTGTTTTGTGACCGGACGGGTTGGATTAAGAGTTCTACACGGTAACTCGTGGGCTTTGGGTTTGCCGTCACGGACCACTGACCGTGATATGTGCACCAATCGCTCACCCAGGAACTAGTCTGTAGTCTATTTGTACTCTGAAGTCCGTAGCATTTTAACGATAGTGGAGATTGTTTGTTGTATCTGCAGAATTTTTTTTTCTTCTTTCTCTTTTCATTTGGTCTCACAGACGAAGGAACCCTCCGTTTTGGTTTATTTAGTTGTTGATGGTTTAGCTGAGAGGGATGCACTCTGTGAGATAGGTCCCATAGACGAAGGAACCCTCCGTTTTGGTTTATTTAGTTGTTGATGGTTTAGCTGAGAGGGATGCACTCTATGGGACTGGTTCCATAGAAGGAGATGCCTTCGGTTGTTTTGCCATATATAAGGGGCTGACAATTCGGGTCAGAAGGATGCACTCTATGGAGCGTGTTATTATTATTGTTGTTGATGTTCTAATATGCGTAAGACGTTATTAAAGAAGATAGAGCCCCTCAAGGGCTGCCGCCGTGCGGATCAATTGATGGCGGAGAGACAAGGGTCCCAATTTGTAAACTGTAAGAAAACTCTTATGAAAATGTGTAACAAGGACCCGCACGGTAGATTACAATATAGGGACTGGGAGGAGGTCTTTAGGACCAAGAAGGGCGCCTTGAAAGACCAAGGGTTGCTAGAAAGTGCTGAAGTGAGGAGGAGAGAGACAGTCAGAGAAAGTTAAGTATGTACACATTATTTGTTTAAAGGTGTATATATATATATATGTGTGTGTGTGTGTGTGTGTGTGTGTGTATACGTATATATGTGCAAATGGTTAACTGAGCTTGCTTTTAGAGGAGAAGGATTGTTTACTTGAAGCTGCAGCCTGTGTCTAGCTTTCCAAGGCCAAGAAGTTATTTTGCAAAGGTGGGGGCTTTCAGACTTGACTCAAACTCAGGGTCACAGAAACTAAAATACTTCAGCGTTTTATATAGCATATAATAGCTTCAGTAAATAAGAAAGATAGAATGTCTCAGTCACTCAGCAAATTGTTTCACATAATTTGTCAAATATAGCGCTCATTCACAATCTCATCTCAATAGAATCATGTACTTTATAACATTATAGCAATCACCTCAATGTTTTTCAACTGATGTATGTTTGTTTGTCACACTTTTTGTCTGTCACACTTTTTGTCTGTGCATCTGTATGTACTGGTCCAACTACAATGGGGGGTGACAGGGCAGACTTGAGCACATGGATGGATGAGAGTTAATGACCCGTGTTCAGGCTGTGATGAATGTAAAATGTGTGATGCAGATATTGACTGGGGATAAAAGTTCCCCCCCCATGCATAAGACTTTACTTGGTTGTGATGTGGATGCTTAGACTGTTAAGCTTAAATGAAGGTGTGAAAAAAGACGCAAGCGACCAGTATCGAGGGGGTGGAGCTAGATGATGTAAAGGACGTAATGTTTCATCCCTCTTGTCCACAAGGGAGGGGGTGAGGATCTTGAGCAGCTAGTAAAAGTTTTTTTTGTTGTTGTTTTTTTTTTTTTCATTGCAGGCAGGAACAGATTAATAATGAATTTGCTTAAAGGATATCACATTTCAAATATTAATACATGTTTGTAGATTATTCTGCCCCGATGTAACTCATGTCTCTGTTATTGGTGCTAACATCTTACAGGCCTTATCTGCATCCATCAAATCTTTTTACTATGTTGTAATACCTTAAACCCGGCTACTCTTCTTACAATTGAGTACCCTGGTTCAAAGGGGGGGAGGAGAAGGCATAGGTGATCTAGGTATTGCAAATCAGCCATTTTTAAAAAAATTTTTGCAACAAGATTCTGATCTATTTGAAATAGAATATCAGGCTGATTGTCTAGCATTGATGCAACAAGAAAATTTAAGTTTTAAAAAGTTACTGAAAGCCCTTGTTAACAATGCATATTTGAGTTGTTTTTTATAGATGGTACCCAGGGTGATTGACGACTCCACACTGGACATGCAGTGGTGTTAGCGCAATTTTCGCTATTTCTGATATACTGTGCGTTTCCAAATTAAGATAATATGTGCAGGCCTGGAGAGCCTTTCAAAGATCACACGTCTACATCATTTGCCCCCGAAGAAAACTCTGTCTTTATTCAGCGCGCGTAAAACTTAAATAAGTTTAACACAGGAAGTCAGGCAATTTAGCAGTTACAGTGAGCTGATAGGCCATTTCTCAGAGGGAGGTATTTGTGAGGTAGCTTGTGATGTCATCCATCTGGGAGGAATTTCAGTGAGCACGCTCAGTTCATTCTTGAATTTAGCTTCATGGGAGAAACATCCTGTTTCTCCTCTCTGTTTGCCAAGGACAAAGACATTCCTATGCCATGTGCTTTCAATTGGACCCCCCCACCATCTGAAGTAGCCAGTTTCTTTGATCAAAGGTTCAGAATCAACAACTCAATTCCCTAGACAATGCTGATGGTATCACAGGATTAACAAGACTCAACAGATTCATGGCCATACAATGTATATGGACAGAGCTCAAACAAACCTATACAAATGGAATTGTAGTAAAAGCAGGTAGCATTGTTCTGTATAAGTAAGACCAATATACATATGTTAGACCTCTATCTTATACAAAGAACTAACAAGTCACATACACATTTCACAGTTACATCAAAGCTTCCTACACCAAACAGGTTTGAAGTCCACATGAATGTTCATAGCTATTCGTATGTAAAATACAGAATGGAGAATAAAGGAAAATACAAAATGGAGGATGAAGGACAAAATGGAGGGCTACAAATAGCCAATTATATTTGCACCACAATCCACCCTTTGGCTATTTGTAGCCATCATACAACTATTTCATAATGTGATAAAGAAACATAAAATAAAAGGTTTGGCCAGTTCTTGAGCTCCTCCAATTCTTGTGGAGGTGGGGGGGAGGTGATGTTCCCTTCCTCCAGAGGTTCAGACCATTATAGACAAAATACAGTATATACACAGTTGACAACAGAAAATACATACAAAATGGTGAACATATAGGATATCTCCCACAATTCCCTCCTTTGTTGTGCGTATTTTCATTCTCCTGGATGGTTTTTCCTTCCTATTTGTGTTCTCGGGCCTTTTCCTACCACCTACAGGGGACCCTAGCTGTCACCTTCGCCATGAGGCTGCCTCCCGCAAGGGTGACACCACACGCCTGCTGCCCTTTCCCTGTCTCCTACATTATCCCTTCCTACTGCTGGGTGATATCCAGGATAAGGAAAATACCACACAACACGTTACAGTTTTCCAACGGTATTCTAGGTAGATGGCTCCTGAAAGATTGATCTTTATTTCACGTTTTCTGCATAAGCCACCTTGTTCATAGTTTAGATGATACAACATGTTGAATGTGACTGGCTTTCCAAGGTGTGATTTCAGGTTATATTGTTTGTTACATGTTAACATTTGTCTGATTACACAATATGGCTGAATCATTGGTAGATTTACTGCTACCTTATTGCATCTGTTGACATTTTTCTGATCTTTGACACATTACCAGGGGTGTAACTATAGAGGATGCAGGGGATGCGGTTGCACCCGGGCCCAGGAGCCATAGGGGGCCATAAGGCCTCTCTTCTTCATATAGGGAACCCAGTACTATGAGTAAAGCATTATAGTTCAGGGTCCGGTTCCAAGTTTTTTCATCGGGGCCCGGGAGCTTCAAGTTACTCCTCTACACATTACATATGAAGCAATATAACCCTCTTCATAGGATGTACGTCTTCTGTTACCCTTATGAGGAAGAAGAGAAACGACAGCCCAATGACCGCAAGGGTCCTGCATATAACAAAGGATATGGGCCACATTTGTCTCCTCCCTTGATCATCTTTATTCAATGTCTGACATGATCCCAAATTAGCTTTTCTTGAGGTTTCACTGTGATCGTAGTGGTTAACAGTACTTGAAAGGATTCTGTGCATTTTGATCTGGAAACATGGAGAATACACATTTATGAGTGCCAGTTATATAACTCCTGATATAAGGCACTCACATGGGAGGTAAGGCCCTCCTTTTTGGCCTGGAATAAGCATAGGCCTACTACAGCAGCATTACCAAACGAAACCTCCATAGGGACTCAACTTAGTCTTATATTTAGGCGTGGTTCTAACCAAGTAGATGACTAATAAAATGTTTACCTTTATTATTTATTATTACTTCTGGTGTACCCACATATTCAAAATTACTTTCATAATACATATTCTTAGGTCATATTTTTGGCGTGTTAAAAATTATTTTTATTTATTTATTTATTTTTTTTCTCAAGCCACGCCTCCAAATAACATGAAAAGAGGTCTATGCAAACCAACAACTCCAAACACCTACCTGTGGTAGCTGTATGCTATCATCCTGCAGTCACTGATACAGATAGCCTGGCTCGCACCGAGAAGGTACCTTGACCAATTGGCCTGGATTGTAACGGGCGCATATCATGCACCCCTGTACAAACCCTATTGCAGCAGTGTTGAACCCTGGGGTAAGCCAAGCAGAAGACACCATACCACATATTACCTCCTTGGATGAATGGGTTAGCTCAGGGATCAGGTGTGACATCATGGAGTACAGCGTGCAGGGGAGGCACAGGCTTTTACCTTTCTGCCAGACCCCAGTAGCATTCCGCTCGCTATTCCACTCCTCCTTTTTCTTCTTTTGAGGCCTGTTCCTGTAATTCAAGCAACAGAGAAATATCTACACCTGTTTCAGGTGCAAGCAGGTTACCAGCCGTTACCTCATTCAAGGGAAGTCAGGCTGCTGTGGTGCCTGCTCTCTGGTTCCTTCCAGCCTCAGTGGTTGTCTCTGTGGCATAAGCCTGGACTCTGATGATAAGTCACCTGTGCGAAAAGAGCTAAAAACTTGTAGAACAAAGACACTGCTTCTGCGTTCTGGATTGGCTTACTCAAGGACCCCATGAAACTCCCACTGTGCCACAAAGGATGTGAAATCGTGTACGATTCCCAATGTGTACCTTAAGTCGGTGCAGACACAAACAGTCTTACCTGCAGCCAGCTTACATATTTCAGTGAGCGCCATCACCTCTATTTCCTGAGTAACTGAGTGTCTCATGAGGAAAAGAGTGGTTTTTGTATAATTACCTCTTTCTGTCGGTTACCACTGCATAGCCTGTTTTGCTTGTCCATTTCCACAATATTTGGAACCATCTATGGGTAAAACTCAAGATTTACATTAATCATGGCAGTTACAACATTATTGTTAGGACACCCAGTTTCTCTTTTCATTAATCTTCCGACAATCATTATCATGTGCTTGCTATTAAATGTCATGGTCTGCACCTGCTGCCCCTCCTCTCAACCTTCTAAATTCAGTAAAAGATATGAAATGGCATTTGGAATTCTACCCCACTTGATTGCGATATGTGAGGGTGCTAGCAGGGCAGTCTCATACATAGCTAGTCTGGAAGCTGAAAGATGTTTAGTTTGCACTCTATGCAGTATTTTATGACCCCTTGAGGAAGCATGACGTTACGGGGCCCCACACCATCTCCGGTACCTGCACTAAAACATACTACAAACAGGAGATGAAATATTGTTATTACAATCTGCAACCATAACAACTGCACCAATGATGGTTAATTACTGGTTTACTAAGGAACTAGTATCCCTGATACCATTCGGGATATACTCAAATTCTGTCATTAAAAATTTTCTTATTTTTCAAATGTAACGATTTTCATGTAAAATACTGTTGTTAATGGAAAATGAGATACACTCTAAAATAGAACTTTTGTTATTAATTTGACTAAAGTACTTATCAGGTGTCTCAAGTACACAACTATCTCATTTTCGTATCTTAATTCAATGATATTCAAAATAATACGACTCAATATTTTTAAATTCTCCACATACTCAAAGAACCTATATGTATATATATATATAAATATACTGTGGTAACCCTGGACTATTATCTCACACAACTACCCTCAGGAATAAAATTAGATGCCCCTCCTTTGTCGAGGAACCTTCCTTTGCGGAACCACGGCTTACTCAATTTGGAATGTTTACACCCCTCCATATTAATTCTGAATTGATAATGCGCATAAGAAGTTTTCACACTGACACGAGGTTCAGCATGCATAGCTTCCTCAATTCTAACTTTAATGATCGGCGTGTAGCCTATTTTAAGAGTTTAACATTTCCGCCCATCTGGGCAGGTCAAAGATTACATAGATACAACGTATTGTTTAATTATTGGATAAGCATCTTGCAATTCTTCCATCCTCCGGTCATCTGTGATTGGCCATCAGGTGGTGGATGAAATGAGTGGGTTGTCTTGGACCCACGTGTGGTTCCTTCGATATGATTGGATGTTACATCATGAACTATAAATTGCACAAACCTCCCATGTTATTTGCATACGTTTCCAGTAAAGTCGCTGGGGAAATTTTCGCGGTAACTTGAAAGCGGAAGCTTGTCTCAGATTCGGTTCATTGTCTACTTCCTAGTTCCTTTAATCACCCATGCAACCGGACAAACAGATATATTTATATCTTGGTTGCGTGCTAAATTCCATCCAGCAGAGTTTATAAAACAGATATTTCATATAAGCGGAAGTACCTATTGCATAACTTGTAGCAAGACAGAAAGCAAATATGTATACAGAATGTTAAATTGACAACTGTCTACTGCCAAGGCCCACCGATCCATATAGATATATACTGGGCTTCCACCACACTTTGGTCACCTACATTTGTTCAAGTGAGAGACTTAACATGGAGTCTAAGAGTGACCTTCCCTCTATACATTACCACAATATACATATCTATATACCAACATCCACTTAAATGGAGACACACTTCTCTCCTAGGCTGATCTGTGTTGAGGGTGGAGCAAAAACCTCTTCCCATTGTTCTTCCCTCCCATCTCCTTACATCACCTAGCTCCACCCCCTGTGGCCTGGCTCAGCGTTTGGTCTTTCTTGCCTCATTTCATTTCTGGTTACGGACAGTATACACACCATATAACACAATCTAACTCTCATACGGGCCCTTCATTTATACACAAATTCCCACTCACTGGGGTTTTCATTCACTCATACACAGACTGATAAGTATCTCATGTGAAGTAGAAACTGGGATTGTATTTACTGTTCATAGAACTTCCCATATTGAACAAAGTATATATATAAGAAAACTCTTATGTACCGCGGTTTTTACATATTTTGTTCAGAATAGGCTATCCAATGACAAACATAATACAACTTATGCCCATTTCCACCCGCATGCTTATATTCACCACTCCAGATAGCAGCCATTATCACCGTTCATTGTTAAACCTTCTACCTTTCCTTAACTCATTGACTTGCTTTTTCCTTTCCCATTTTTGTGTGTCCAGTTATGTTTACAAACATCATGTCATTGAATTTGCTTGCGAGTCATACTTCGATTTTTCCCACAACTCACGACACAGGTCTGGCTTACCACTAATAAGCACTTACAATTTCACCCCTGCCCATCTTGTCGTAATTGGAAAAATCCTTAATTAATTGAGATTCTCTACTCCTGCACCTCATGGCACAGATCTGTGTTTTTGGCACCACATTGTGGAACCTCAACAGTCCGTTTGGCCTGCCATAATCGGAGCAGAATCTCTGGCTAGCCCACATCTTTACTCCAAGCCCAAATTCCCTTGAGTTGATGTATGCAGACATGGCAAATGCAAGCATTCCATGTGCACAACAAAGGGAGACCTCTTCAGCCACATGTTGAACAATGGAAACTCACCGCATGGACACTCTCAGCAACTTTACTCACTACTATAACCTTCAGCTAAAATTGCTTATATCAACTTTCCTTTTTGCTTTCTTTTAACAAGTTATACTACACTTTCTTTGTTCCTTATTAACCTGCACAGTCTGTTCACACCATTCACTACTACAGAGACAATATAACCCCCCATAGCTCACACCATCTTTACACTCAGGACATTACTTCACAGACTTTCATAAAAACCACACAGTATATCTACTTGATTGTTCTTTTGATACAGACTTATCATATTTCAACTCACCCGGCCTGGGGCGGATCATAGCAGAGAGGGAGAGATGGTACAGGTACAAGAATAACTTATTACCTTGTTTGAGCTCATTATCTGTCCGTCTCTGCTTCGAAGTCCCCTTGTGTCCGGATAACGATGAAATATCTTCATATCTCTGTATCTTCATTATCCCAGCGGTGCCTCCAAATTTGTTAGCGCAATTTTCGCTATTTCTGATATACTGTGCGTTTCCAAATTAAGATAATATGTGCAGGCCTGGAGAGCCTTTCAAAGATCACACGTCTACATCATGTGCCCCCGAAGAAAACTCTGTCTTTATTCAGCGCGCGTAAAACTTAAATAAGTTTAACACAGGAAGTCAGGCAATTTAGCAGTTACAGTGAGCTGATAGGCCATTTCTCAGAGGGAGGTATTTGTGAGGTAGCTTGTGATGTCATCCATCTGGGAGGAATTTCAGTGAGCACGCTCAGTTCATTCTTGAATTTAGCTTCATGGGAGAAACATCCTGTTTCTCCTCTCTGTTTGCCAAGGACAAAGACATTCCTATGCCATGTGCTTTCAATTGGACCCCCCCACCATCTGAAGTAGCCAGTTTCTTTGATCAAAGGTTCAGAATCAACAACTCAATTCCCTAGACAATGCTGATGGTATCACAGGATTAACAAGACTCAACAGATTCATGGCCATACAATGTATATGGACAGAGCTCAAACAAACCTATACAAATGGAATTGTAGTAAAAGCAGGTAGCATTGTTCTGTATAAGTAAGACCAATATACATATGTTAGACCTCTATCTTATACAAAGAACTAACAAGTCACATACACATTTCACAGTTACATCAAAGCTTCCTACACCAAACAGGTTTGAAGTCCACATGAATGTTCATAGCTATTCGTATGTAAAATACAGAATGGAGAATAAAGGAAAATACAAAATGGAGGATGAAGGACAAAATGGAGGGCTACAAATAGCCAATTATATTTGCACCACAATCCACCCTTTGGCTATTTGTAGCCATCATACAACTATTTCATAATGTGATCAAGAAACATAAAATAAAAGGTTTGGCCAGTTCTTGAGCTCCTCCAATTCTTGTGGAGGTGGGGGGGAGGTGATGTTCCCTTCCTCCAGAGGTTCAGACCATTATAGACAAAATACAGTATATACACAGTTGACAACAGAAAATACATACAAAATGGTCAACATATAGGATATCTCCCACAGTGGTCACACAACAAGATGTCCTAAAAGTAGAATGCCTCCGCATGTCGCAGTGCAAGAAGCGGAACTAAAGGCACTCACTGAGGCATGTAGAGTGGCAGAAGGTAAGACGGCAAACATTTACACTGACTCCCGGTATGCATTTGGCATAGCTCATGATTACGGCCCAACAGGGAAGGCCAGACAGTTTTTTACCTCAGCAGGACAGCCAATTAAGAATGATGCAGCGGTGCAGAGTCTCATGGAGACCCTACTTCTACCTGACAGTGGAAAGCTCACACCAATTCCTACACCAAAGAAGCAAGAGGCAACGCCATCACAGACCACACAGCAAAAGCAGCGGCCCTGAAGCCGTGGAAGAAAAGAAAAGAAGAATTTAACAAAAACTTTGGACTTTGATAAAAACTTGGACTTTGATAAAAACTTGGACTTTGATATGCTAAAGACTTTACAGTTACAAGCCAGCAAGGAAGAAAAGGAAAAATGGACTAAAAAGGGATGGTGTATGGTGAACAGTCAACAGCACTTGCCTACCACAGTTCCTGTGCCCCATGATGGCCCAGCTGACGCATGGAAAGACGCACCTCTCAAAGCAGCAATGATGTCGACGCTTGAACAAGGATGGGTGACTCCTGGGTTTTCTGTAGCTGCTGCATCATTTGTCCAATTTTGCATGATCTTTGCTGTAAGCAACAGGGCAGAAGTAAATTTGCCACATCACACTTGCCGGGGCCACTCTACCCATTTCAGGGATTGCAAATTGGCTACACTCAGCTCCCACTTGTTGGGAAGCATGAATATGTGCTTGTTGTTGTTGATTTCTTTTCAGGTTGGAGACCTACCCTGTTACCAAAATAAATAAGCAGGTAACCGCACAGAAACTCATGAATGAGGTAATCCGCAGATACGGGGCACCGGAAGTGATTGAGTCAAACAAAGGTACACACTTCACAGGTGAAATAATGCAACACATCATGTCTGCTTTGGGTATATTCCAGGCTTTTCACACACCCTACCATCCGCGGAGTAGTGGGAAAATAGATACAAAAGACAATAGAGGAAATGGGCAAATTTTGAATTGAGTGTCTTCCATTAGTTCTTTTCCAGGAGGATACATGCCACAGTATCAGAGTTTGGGGAATGATTCTCTTGTTAATTTTGTCATAGGCCTCTCCAAGGAATTGTCAATAATGCATTCTGCAGTCTCTGCTTTTTTCCCAGGTCCTACAGATGAGTGTCACAATCTGAAACCAGGTGACAGGGTCTATGTGAAAATGTTTGAGAGAGAAACCCTGTTTAAAGGTCCTTACCAGATGTTGCTCACCACCCCAACTGCAGTCAAGCTCAAAGGAAAGCCCACTTGGATCCACACTTCGCACTGAAAAAACTCATGATCCTGCATATCCTTTACATGCTATAATGTGGTACAATTCCTCCAACACACACCTTTTGACTACTGTACACTAGCCCCCTGTTTCAGGGATCAGAACAAATTAATACAATCAAATGTGCAATATGAAGACTACACTGAGGGTGAGAATTTGACGCTCCAGGTGGTAACTTTGATCCACATGTACACATAGATGTAATAGGAGTGCCAAGGGGGGTGCCAGATGAATTTAATTCTAGAGATCAGGTTAAAGCAGGTTTTGAGTCATTATTTGTTATTGTCACTGTTAATAATAATGTAGATTGGATGAATTATATCTATTACAATCAGCAGAGGTTTGTAAACTACACCAGAGATGCTTTGCAAGGGTTAGCTGACCAGTTAGGGCCCACTGCATCCATGGCGTTCCAAAATAGAGTGGCCCTGGATATGATTTTAGCAGAAAGAGGTGGGGTATGTAACTTCCTGTATGTGTATTATCCCTTTGATCAAAAAGAGTATGAGTAAGGGACTGGACAATATGACACCAACATTTCCCTTGTTTGAAAAAGATGAAGAGCCAGTTCCGATAGTGCCAACCACGTACGTTACCAGAAGAATGGAGAAATGTACTAGTACTGCGCCTGCCCCGATCTCCTAAGATGAATTGTCAGTGGAATTCCCATTTGCCTAGGGATAGTGCAGAAGACCTTAGGTTCGAGCGAGGGCGCACCCTGTGCGGTGTTAACTTGTACAGCTAGAGGGTATGGATGCCCGGAAATAAGCCCAGGGAATCCATGGCCTCCTTCTGAGGTGAGGTAGGGATCCCCCCTCCTAGGAGTAGGGACTTACGGGCAGTGGAGAAACCCTGATGCAAGGGAGAGGCGACCGAGGAAGAGTGCAAGGCCTGGTGCTTTATCTCCATATAAGTTTTTAGGGGGGTTTGTGAGGGTATATGTATATATTGCCAAATGTTTTTTATGTTTTTATACCTGTATGCAAGTTCTATTCAAAGTTAAAATGAGAAAAACTTATATGTCGCCTTACATCAGATATTCCAAAAGTTTGCAAGGCCGAGAGAGATGTTTCCAGAAATTCAGAGATTATACAGAACCGGACACGAAGGCAGCGTACTTGGCTGTTTTCCCAGAAGCGCCATATCTAGATAACGACTGTTCAACTATGTATATAATCATCAGTGTCTCAGCCGGAAATCCGGACTTCCCATATATGGTTATGCGGTGAATTTGAGCCAATGAGCCCATCACCCATTCCTACTGATGAGACCAAAGGGTATAAGATCCCATGTAATCTGTAATAAAGTGCGCAGTCATGTCCCCGTGTAAGGAACTATACCAGACCTCTGTGTGTGGTGTCTCTTCTTTACCGCCGGCAGCGGGGCATTGGGGTGGGCCTGATTGGTGCTGTACGCAGAAATTACCCTGACAGTAGAACATAGAGCCCATATCAGAAGGTGAAAGGGAGACATTTTCCAATTTCCTTTAAAACCTTTAACTCATGTAGAAATTGATGGCCCCACACATCTCATAAAAGTTGGGCCATGTCTACCATTGTGCAGCATCCCCTCTTCTTTTTACTACGGTAACGACTGGGAAGCGAGGACAACAATTGCTGAAGTTCTGGGAGAGGACTGTTGTCCCATTCTTGTCTGATGTAGGATTCTATCTGCTCAACGGTTTGGGGTCTTTGCCAGATTTTTCATTGCATAATACACCAAATGTTTTTTATTGGTGAAAGGTCTGGTCTGCAGGTGGCCGGTTCAGCACCCGAACCCTTCTTCTGTGAAGCTGTACTGTTGTGATGGATGCCTGCCCTGAAAGAAATGTTGTCTGGCTGTTGTTCTAAAACTTTTTTATTGTTGAGTATTGACAGTGCCTTTCAAGATGTGTAAGCTGGCCATTGCCATAGGCACAAATACAGCCCATACCATCAGAGATGCAGGCCTGTGCACTGTGAGCTGATAACAAGCTGGATGTTCCTTCTTATGTCTGCAGGACACGGCTTCTGTGGTTTCCAAAAAGAATTCCAAATTTTGATTCATCTGACCACAGAATAGTTTTCCATCCTGCCTCAGTCCATTTTAAATTCGCTTTGGCCCAGAGACGATGCTGGCGTTTCTGGATTGTGTTGATACATAGCTTTTTCTTTGCATGATACAGCTTTAACTTGCATTTGTCAATTGCACAGCGAACTGTGTTCACAGACAGACATTGATTTCTGGAAGTATTCCGGAGCCCATGCAGTGATTTACATTACAGAATCATGCCTGATTTTAATGCATTGACTCTAGAGATGAGCGAGCGTACTCGGAAAAGCACTACTCGCTCGAGTAATTTGATTTATCCGAGTATCGCTGTGCTCATCCCTGAAGATTCGGGTGCCGCTGCGGCTGACAGGTGAGTCGCAGCGGGGAGCAGGGGAGAGCGGGCGGGAGAGAGGGAGAGAAAGATCTCCCCTCCGTTCCTCCCCGCTCTCCCCTGCAGCTCCCCGCTCCGTGCCGGCACCCAAATCTTCAGGGACGAGCACAGCGATACTCGGATAAAGCAAATTACTCGAGCGAGTAGTGCTTTTCCGAGTATGCTCACTCATCTCTAATTGACTCCTCAGGGCCCATAGATCTCGAGCATCCCATATTGACCATCAGCCTTGTCCCTTGTGCATGTGAATTTCTCTAAATCTGTTGATTATATTATGTACTGTAGATGGTGGGATATTCAAACTCTTCACAAATTTAAGCTGAGGAACGTATTTCTGAAATTGTTCCAGAATTTTTAGATGTTGTTTTTTGTAAATTGGTGAACCTCTGTCCATCTTTCCTTCTGAGAGACTCTGCCTCTCTAACATGCTGTTTTTACACATCGTCATGTAACTATTTTTCATTAGTAACACTTACTTTTCCAGCCTTTTATTACCTCTGTCCCAACTTTTGTAAGATGTGTTGCTGCCATCAATTTCTAAATGAGTAAATATTTTAAAATGAAATGTAAAAATATCTCCCATAGGCCCCCTGCACACGGACAGAAATTCCGCGGCGGGATTTCCCACAGAATTTCTGCCCGTGGAAGCTGCTGTAGGATTGTATTAGAAAGCGCAATCCTATGCAGACGGCTGCGATTTGTCCGCGCGAAATCACACGCAGAAAACAAATCGCGGCATGCTCTATTTCTGTGCGCGTCACACAGAGCCCCGCACAGAAATGTCACTCCCCAGCTGCCCGCTCCGGTCTGTGCATGCGCCGGCTGCACGGCAGCCGGCACGTGAAAGATCCAGAGCCGCGGGAGCAGGTGAGTGTCACGCTGGTCTCTGCAGGAACAAAATGATGAAAATAAAATTGCCTGCTGGATCTGCCAAAATGAGAGAACCCGGCGGCCCCTGATGAAGCCCATTGACTACAATGATTTCGGTCCAGTTTCTGTCATGGACTCTATCGACTTACCAGGAAAATTAGCGCATCATGCTGCTCTGTTTTTCTAGCATTGATGACTGAGCCCCTAGACAGAATGAACAAATGTGAACAGAGCATAAGTGTGCCTGGTGGCTACAGTATCAATCTTAACACCCACTTGCTCCTCACCTCCCCCCCCCCCCCTTCCCCAGTTACACCACTGACTGGAATGGTCTGGATGATGACTGTAACCTTGTCAGGTTCCTAAAGAGACAAAAAACTCATTAAAGAGACAACAAAAAAACCTATGGTGACAGGAGTTTATTGTTGCGGTAAGAAAAAATGCAGGGTAGAAAATCAGTATATTGTCCTAAAGAACAAAAACATATAAAAATCAATCAATTTTTAAATTGTTGTTCTAAATTCATTATATACTTGATTGAATGTCCATGCGGAATGCAGTATATAGGACGTACCACTAATACTTTAAATATAAGGGCGAATCAGCATAGATTTAATATAATAACAGGTTATTCTAAACACAGTGTCTCACGCCATTTTTCGGAGAAACATAATAAAAATCCAAAGGACATGAAAATAACACCAGTAGAACATATTCACACTCTCTCGTTCGCACAACTAAGGACGAGAGAGATGTTCTGGATTTTTAGATTGAATACCCTAACTCCGTTTGGTCTGAACGAGGTTTTAGAGAAATTTTGATATTAATTCTTTATCAGTAACTGTTATATATATTTTCCCATCACCAGCTGTTTTATATTTTTAGCATGTAGTTTAAGGTATATATCCCCTTTTTTTGATAAGGTATTATGGTTGTATTTATTTATTGAGTTTTTTATTGGTATCGGGCCCATTTTTAGGTGTTTTTTCCATTATTCCTTTTTGATTGGTTTAAATATTTATTATCCACATTACCCATAATGTATTTATAGCTTAATCAATAATAACATCATTTATATTATTCAATATTATTCATTATTGATGTATGCATATATTTGGTCATCTGAGTAATATAATTCCATCATATAGTATTTATTCTATCTTTGTATTAACATCCCTCATTAATTGATCTAGATTGAATTTTTAGCATAATTAATTTGATGCAATATTATTGCATCAATCTCTCTGGAGGTCGGAGTTATCCCTTTTAGACATCAGATCGGGAGTTACACATCTAGCGTGCCTTCCCTTCTAGAATTACGGAGTTTACGTTCAGTATCAGCGTACATTCACGCTGGAACACCCTCTCCGTTACATAGCTATGACACCTAGATACCGCGCCAGAGCGACACGGTACGGAGGTGCGCGCCAAGCACCTGTAACTCCCACCTCCAAAAAGGTAAGACATGCTATTTAACCCCTTAGTGACGAAGCTTTTTTGCTTTTTTCCATTTTTGTTTTTTCCTACTCCCTTTTAAAAAATCGTAGCTCCTTTATTTATCCATCGACGTCGGTGTATGTGGGCTTGTTTTTTGCGGGATGAGTTGTATTTTTCAATGGCACAATTTATTGTACCATATAATTTACTGAAAAACTTTTAATAAATTCTTAGCGGAGAGAAATGGAAAAAAAACGACATTCCACCATCTTTCGGTGCGTCCTGTTTCTACAGCACATAAATTGCAACAAAAACGACCTGATATTTTTATTCTATGGGTCAGTACGATTACTACGATACCAAACTTGTATAATATTTTTTTTGCTGTAGTACTTTTATTTTTTTTTTAAGATATTTAATTTTTTTAATTATTTTCTGCGGTCATTTTGTGCGCGCAATACCTTTTTTATTTTTTTGTCGACATAGTTGAGCAAGGGCTCATTTTTTGCGGGATGTCCTGAAGTTTCCGATAGTATCATATTGGAATACATACGACTTTTTGATCACTTTTTATTGCGTTTTTTCTGGGAGACAGGGTAACTAAAAAAGTGTATTTCTGGCGTTCTTAATTTTTTTTTTCACACAACGTTCACCGTGCGGGAAAAATAATGCATTACTTTGATAGATCGGACTTTTACGGACGCTGCAATATCAAATACATATTTTATTTTATGATTTAGATTTTTTAATAATTGATATGGCAAAAGGGGGGTGATTTAAACTTTTAAAACTTTTTTTTTTTTTACAATTAAAAAAACTTTATTGATCTTTTTTTTTACTTTACTTTGAAGTCCCCCTGGGGGACTTTAACATGCGATGCTTTGATCGCTCCTGCAGTATGACGTAATGCTATAGCATTACGTCATACTGCTTTTTTACAGGCAGTCTATGAAGCCACCCTGTGTGGATGGCTTGATAGGCAGTCTGCTAAGGCAGCCCTGGGGCCATTCATTAGGCCCCCGGCTGCCATGACACCTGCACGGCTCCCCCGATCCCACCGCGGGGGGGCCGTACGGGACCCCCGAACAGCGTTCGGGGCATTTAAAGGGTTAATAGCCGCGATTGGCCGAACGGCCAAGCGCAGCTATTGCCCGCGGGTGTCAGCTGTAATAAACAGCTGATGCCCGCGCTGTATGGAGGGAGATAGCGGCGCTACCTCCCTCCATACACGCCCTGCAACAGCAGGACGTAGTTTCCCGATGGGGCGGTCGTTAAGGGGTTAAATGTTGCATTTTAATCTATCTGTATACTTGAGAAAGGCGTCTTTAGAACGCCGAAACGCGTTGTATAACTATCGCTGCAAGATTTCCACTTGCATGCAATCTTTTATTCGGAAATAAATTTATGATTAATTTATATAAATACTGTCTGCTACGACAGTTCATTTTTTCCAAAGAGGAGCTCCAGCAGGAGCGCGGAAAGAGTTTTTTCTATTTGAAGATTTGCTTGTTTTAACCCATTGAGGGGAATTTTCTCTCTTTGGGACTGCTTTCATTCCGGCGGCTCTCCTTCCCTATCGAAAGATATCTGAAGTCTCTTCGTATATTACTACAGGCATACTCGGATCACAGGTGCTGGCGGGTTGTTCCCCAAGGATTTAACGGTCTACGGGAACCCCGCTGTGCACCAGGTGAGTCATTCTCATTAATTATTATATGGTGGCGCGGATCGTTACTTTGAATTGTCAGGTTCCTATATTATATCAGGATGTCACTGTCTATATTTCCATGCAGAAATGTGAGTATTTAGATGACCATGAAGATCTCCGCATGATGGAAAACTACCAGACCCTGACATCAGCAGGTAATAGAGTGCACTTTGCTTGGCTATAAAAAAGAAAGCAATTTGAGGGTCACCTAGATGCACCCATCATCTGATCATCACATATAGTTGGTACTGGATTAAGTAGACCGTAGCCCCTGCGCTATTACTCAGACTTGGGTGCCCCCTTCCCCTATGTTCTACTTGTACACATAAGCTGACGACTGACTGTTACCATTCCCCTTGTCTCTATGCACTAACACTGTCCTACCATCACTACAGCATCAGACTGTGTAGCAATACATCCTCTTGTAGCTTTGCTGATTGATCTTACTTGAGTGACAGCTGCACTCTTGAAGATTGCATGCAGTGCAGTGTTGTGCTACAAATGCCTTTATATAGCTCAGGTCTTACTTACTTATCCAGGAGGAGTAGCAGAGGAACAGTACAACCTAGAGTTCTAAGAAAAGCTGCTCTAAAATTATTATCTCATGAATAATACAAGTATTTACTAAAGCAAACATGTCAAGACTGGTCCTCTATAAATTCACTGAGGCTTCTCTGATTGTGCACAGTCTTTCCTTTCTTCTCAATCCAGCGCAGATTACCATGACTTCTCCTGCCCACTGCAGAGTCTTCTGCCCAAACATCTTTGGCTCCTTACTTCTGCAGCCCCTACAGCCAAACAAAGTGATTCAGATCTGAAACCAGACCTCTAAATAAATTCAGACCCTAGACTTGTACTTGCCCTATTCTCTCCCAGGCTTTAAGGACAAGTAGGTATTATTATCATCAGTCATTATTTACTGGTTTCATCCAATATATAAGAATCTATTAAGAAAAATAATGGAGCTACAGGCAACTCTCCCAGCAACTGCTAACCCCAAGGAACGTCTGCATAGATCTTTACCAACAGAAGATGATTCAAGGAGATATTAAGGTTGCTTTCACATCTGTGTCGGGGGTTGTGTTTTCCTTCTCCATTTGGGGAGTAGTAAAAAGGAAACTCCCTGGGCGAACAGGTCCGTCTAACCAAACAGTGCAGGACGGACCCCATTGACTATAATGGGGTCCGCCCATTTACACTCAGCTGCCAGGCATTTTACTGGAAGAAAAAGTGCTGCACGCAGTTCTATTTCTTCTGGTATTTCGTGCCGGAGGTTCCAGCGTAGATGTGACCCCGCCTTATTGGTGATTATTTCCTTGCAACTTGAAACCTTTTGCATCATTTTTTGCAGAATATAAATAATAGAGGGTAAAAACAGTGAGTGCAGGAGGCTAAATAAGGCGAACGGAGGCCACCAAATATTAATACAAGCAGGAAGGATAAAACTGATGTTTACGTTATAGTCTAAGCATTATTGGGACAACATAAGTCATACTTTCCTTCCTTACTTTACTGATAATTTCCTGCTGAAAAATTAAAATAAAGCGGAGACAAGTTCTTAATTAGAGATGAGCAGGCGCACTTGCTAAGGCAAATTATTCGAGCGAGCATTGCCTTTTGCGAGTACCTGCCCGCTTGTCTCAAAAGATTCGGGTGCCAGCGGGGGTGAGCGGTGAGTTGCGAGAGTGAGCAAGGGGGAGAGATCTCCCCCCCTCTGTTCCTCCCCGCTCTCCCCGCCGGCACCCGAATCTTTTGAGACGAGCGGGCTTGTATCCGCAAAAGACACTACTATTTGCCTTAGCGAGTACGCTCGCTCATCCCTATTCTTAATATTCACAAGACGCAGAGCTGCCTGGCTGCAATATGCAATCTCTCTACTAGTGTGATAAAGAAAATGTTTTCAAACCCCCCAAACCAGGCTTTCCTCTCTCAGCTGCCGGCATTAGAATTCAGTGCAGCTGTGATAGACATTATGATTATTTAGTATAAAATGTCTATCGATTTATATAACCCAAATGTATTCTGCTGTTGTAATGACTTTTAGCTCTGAGGAGTTTAAAGGACACACACAATCTAATCATGGTATTTGCTAGACAATGGATGTATGATGTAATGTTAGTTAAGTACATAGAAGTTACACAAGAAGCCTCTAAGAGTTAAGGGCCATAGTGTTGTGTAGATCTGTGTTCAATACTGAGTGTTTACCTAGGCCCCTTCCACTCCCCACACAATCTATTTAAACAATGATTTGTCAACTACACAGACATGACTGGAGCTAGGACAAAAGTCCATGCTACATCAGCACTTGGAAGAGGGTGGGCAAAGAGGTGGGAGATTCTATATGATCCGACAAATGAGAATCTTATATGTTACTGATGTAATCTGTTGCACGCCCATTGAAGGGCGGTTGTCATGTGTTATAATAAAAGGCTTGAGCCTCTATACATTGTAGAGACTCTCCCAGTTTTAGACCAGCATTTGTGTCTGATCTGGTTCGATGATGTGTGCACACGATACAATTCGGAAGCGGCAAAATACCCCAAAGCCTGCTGGAGAAAACTATAATCCAGAACAGTGTCGTCCTTGGGTGGGCGAGTGGATCTGTGAGGTCACAGCCTGGAACGTACAGAGATCGGCAGATGGCACGCAGAACTCAGGGGCCCGAAAATCTACAGAACACGGTAAGATTGCTTTATGTAAATCTACCGATGTGATCTGGGTTCTGACTGCTAAATCTGCCTGTATCTGATCCAGACTGGACCTTCACTGAAAGACAGGTCTGTCCACTCGAAAAATCACCATGTTACCTGTCTAGGGGTATTTTGTATGCTGTGACTGTTATGTCTGAGACGGTTAAAAATTGTGTATGCAAGACCAAGAGACAAATTCTGTGAGGGTTAATGTGTCAGAAGGGCGGACTCGGCTGTTTAAGTCTGAGGGAGCACGCCAGAGACTTACTCCTAGGTAAACTAGTGTGAGGTTAGGAAGATTTATGATACGTATACTTACCTTTATGATTGAGCGGGTTATGTTCTCATATGTGAAAAGGTATATACGTGTGAATATAGCCGTGGTGTGACGGCTGATGTCTCCAGGAAACTCTTGGTCATTTAAAATAATCGTCAGTCTCTGTGTATAGCTAAAATGTCCTGTCCAGACGGATTACTAGTAGAGGTTGGTTGTTATAAAGGTAGATGAGATATATACCTTGAGCCGTTGTGGGTATTCTCCAGTAATCCCATCTGTTTGGTATTATAGAAAGAATGTGCAGTGTTGATTATTGGGGGGAGGGTTGCTGATAAGAGAATGGACTGAAAGCATTTGCCAATTAACCCTTCCGTTCCCGTTGTCTTGTGTTTTGTAGAATTAATGTGCATTGTAATCTGAGTGGGAAAGAGAGGTTATATTGGAAGGATTTGAAGAAAGCAGATTTTACAAGAGAAACACCACTGTGTCCAGAAACTTCGAATAGAATAGAGTTGAGCAGATTGAGAAGGTTAGGCATAGACGCAGGTTGTTTAGAGAATGGGGAGCAAAGTGAGCAAGGACAAAGGTCATAGAGCTTGTGATCTGGTTGCTGAAGGGAAGGGAGCAGAGTTTACTGAACAATGGGAAAGGACCAGGAAAAGTTGCAGAAAGAAATGTCAGGTCATGGACAGATAAGCAGAAATGAATATGGTAAGATAGGTTGTAGAAAGTTTTCAGAAGATGAGCAGGAAGCCTAGCAGAAAGAAAGGTGTTTTTAGATTGCTAGGAGGAGGTATAATGTAGTTAAGAGATTGAAGAGGGGAAAGCATGTAGTGGGGTATGTGTATTGCTAATGAACAATGTAATGCCTTTGTGTTCACTACAGCCCCTCCCTGTAATGGCGGCCCTGCTTGCAATGTTTACAATCCAACATAGTGTGACTCTGCAGAAAATGTAGTGAGGCCTGCCCCCACCCTGAAGTTACTTCCCCCCCCCATGTGCTCACTTTCAGGGTGTGTGATGTTACTTTGGTCCCTCCCCATCCGGGACAGGACCTGGCCCCGCCCCTTCCTCCTCCAGCGGCCATCTTGCCTCACCTGGAAGTGCTGCTACTCCTGGGCCCGCCCATTCCTCCAGCGGCCATTTTGCCTCACCTGGGAGATTTGTAGCCCCGCCCCCTTCTGCCTCTGGCGGACATTTTGTTGCATTTGGGAGGCCTACATTCCCCAATGCCACTGTGCTAACATCATGATTGTCTGAAGTAAGGTTTTGTTTGACCAGACTTTGTTACGCTCCAAGATGTGGCCACTTTGGATGTGTGATAAGTTCAGGGAAACAAACCTTTGTGAAGATGCAGCTTGGGACATAGTAGACGACTAAGCTGGTTTATAGTGCATGGAAGATTGGAGTTGATGCACGGGGGGCAGAGACCAGGAATACATGACAGGGGACGCTCTCTCATGTTCCCAGGGGCTCTGTTTTCCACTGCCCGCTTCTCCAATGGATACTCAGACAGATGATGTTATGGAAGGTTCCTACAGATGGAATAATTTCCCTATAGTCACCCAGCAAACTTTTTCATGCAATTTGGTGAAGTAATTTTACTTTTTATGTGAAGAAAGAGGGACTGAATTGCCCAGAGTAGGATGTTAATTCATCCGTATTCTTTAGTTTTTCTTTAAGTCTTTGGTATATTCTAGTGTCAGTCTACACTGAAGCTATAATTATATTCCGACAGGAGAGTAAAAGCTAAACGCTGGCCATACCCTGAAATACTATTACACTGGGTGACGTAAAATTTGACTTGTGTTGCGCCCCCTTGTGTTAAAAAATGCTAACTGCGACCTGAAAGGAAAAAAAAATTTTTGTAAGGAGATTTTCGCTCAGACTTCGCTGCATACAATGTCACCTTGACCTACAAAGTGCTTGTTTTTGTGCCTCTTGGTTTACTAGTTTGAACGCAATTACTCTTTTTTTTTCCATTGAGTATTCCGGTTCAAAAGGGGGGAGGCAGAGGTGATCTGGGCCATAGATGATCTAGGTGTTGTAGATCAGCGATTGGGTTTGAAAAAAAAAAAAATAAATAAATGGAATAAGATAACAAGATTCTGAGCCATGTGAAATAGAACATCAGCACGATTATTTAGTACTAATTCAGTAAGAAACTGCAGGTATGCAAACAGTTATCAGAACCTCTGTTGATAATGCATATGTTGAGCTTTTTGCAGATGGTATCAGGGTGAGGATTGATGACTCCACATCGGATATGCAGTGGTCACACAACAAGATGTCCTAGAAGCAGAAGTTCTGCCTCCGCATGTCTCAGTACAAAAAGCGGAATTAAAGGCCATCACTAAGGCGTGTAGAGTGGCGAGAGGTAAGATGGCAACCCTTTACACTGACTCCTGGTATGCATTTGGCATAGCTCATGATTACGGCCCAATATGGAAGGCCAGACAGTTTTTTTACCTCAGCAGG